>NC_081192.1:34251149-34551149 GCF_902713425.1 Acipenser ruthenus
AAACACGGTCAAGTGAACAAAAATAAAAACCTAACCCTTCTAGTTCTTTCAGTTTCAAAATTCTGTATCTGCGTCTTTCTAGTGCAGAATTTCTCAGCAGTTTTTCTGGTACTTGCTATCTTTACAAGTTTAATAACTTTAATTCTGTCATCTAGGGAGGACCGTTTGTTTCTCCACGGTTTCTCTCTTCCTTTACAAGAGAGCGCTGTTACTTTATTGATTACGGATAAAAGACAGCTGGTACATACTTACCCCAAAAGACTTAAAGCTGTTATTGCAGCGAAAGGTGGCTCTACCAAATATTAATGTGTGGGGGTTGAATACTTATGCCAGCAAGATATTTCAGTTTTTTATTTTTCTTAAAAATATTTCCCAACATAAAACCAATGCCACCTTACAAGAATTGATTTTGAGTTTCAGTGTTTTAAAATAAAATATCAAACAGAACGAAATTTCAATGTACCATTTGTAATTCAGTAATATGAGAGAATTGGTCAGGGGTCTGAATACTTTTGCAAGGCACTGTATCTAGTTTACCTATACCCATTCACATTCCTTGTGAATCAATAAAATGTGAGAATTAAAATTGTATCAGTTTGGTCACTGGATAGCTTATTGTACAGTTTTTTGGCCAGAAACGTAAGAAAAAATACCCCACCCACCACTAACTGGTGCTTTCCATTCCCACCGATCCAGACTTGGTCTACAGTGTGGGTTTGTTATTTTGTTTCAGGGAGTTTCCAAGGCAGTTCAATATTATTTTTCATTCTGTAACAAACATTTAGAGGTCAGTAAAGACCGTCAGTAACTAAAGACAACTATAATCCAGGCTTGGAAAGAAAAATGCTTTGAAACAAATCTTTAAAGTTTGCAAGTTATTAAAATAAAATGACTAAATCTAGCCAATGATGTTGCTCTGTGCCCCAGCTGCTTGTCGCAATGCCTCTCAAATGGAAAAAAAAACAAACAAAAGCAACACACAACTTACGGCAAAAGTTGCCTGTAAGCCCGTCCGTCATTGCCGCCGGTGTCAGCACCTGATCTACAACTCATTCACAACCTTGCTCAGCGTCAGCTGACCCATTCTGTCACAATTCAATTTAATTGTCTGATCTCGTCCTGTGATAAAATCACTCATTATCATAATGCATTATTGTTGCCATTCTTTACTGTGCACCTCCCAGCACAAAGCCACGAGAAAGACGTACTATTGTTACTGTTATGTTAGACTGAGATCAATATGAACACGCTTCATCACTATGACTTTTCCCATCTGTGAGCACCATGCCAACTCAAAAATATTTAAAAAGAAAAGGAGGAAGAAGAGCTGTCTAAAGTGGCAGCAAAGTGTTCTAGGGTTGACCTAATGGTGGTGAAGAAGAAGAAGAAGAAGAAGATGAAGATTTACCAATAACCGTTAACCAATATGCCAAGAACACCATTTGCCATAATATATAATAGGGCCCCCAAAATATGGGTTAGCGTAGAGCCCACACGTCCTTTAATCCGGCCCTGAGTGCATCAATTTGTTTTCAATTATTTGTGTGTAATACATTCAATACCTCATGTAGTTCTGCTTTCTAACTAGTAAAAAGGGGTTAGAATGTGTATGCTTAAAAAGCACACCTTTTTCTTCCCTGAATTGAGTGCCCAGCAATGCACCATAACAAACCTGTAAATCCTTTGCAACTGTAAATTTCAAGAACTGTGAAACTATATAAAGTCTCTCAAATGAAAACATCTAGCAGCAGGGTTTTGCATCTAAAGGCACGATCCACCCCTAATACTATATTTGCGGCGGCTACTTTATTATAAAATATTAAGATTATTTTCAGGTATTATCGTTCAGTCCATTTTTGTCATATTATCGTACTGTATGGCAATATATAGTACACAATAGCTATACATATGCACCAAAAATGGGGGGTTCATGTATAGAGGCTGTATGCCTTTAAGAAAAAAGGCATAATGGGATATCAGCTGAAACCTTATCAGGTGATATACAAATGCTTCAGTGCAGAGGTGCTGTGTATATTGTCAACCTACGTTATCTTTTGCCAGTCAAATTAGTGCCTAAATAAAGTTTTGTCACAAACAGATTTTTTTTGTCTGTTGCTATTCGTCTGTTGCATCTTCTATAGCAGCCAGAACATTGTTTACCATCAGGAGTTTTTCCTAGTTTAACCGTGCAGCAGATTCCCTAGTTAGATGATGATGATGACGACCTGATAATATCTCTTCAGTCAAAGAAGCAAGCACGGTCATTTAAGATAAATTTACCATAAATAATGGCACGTGAGTTTTGTATTAAAGCATGGTCAGCTGTTGAAGAGAAAACAAAGTTTATTTCTCAAATTGACCAGAAAGGTGAAAATAGAACTCCTATAAATACTTGCGACTGTAATTAGGAAGTGTACTGCTGAGAAAAAAAACAATATTTTGAGAAATAAATGAAATGTACTGCAGTAAAATAAACTGCCCTTCACTAAACTGAGCTCTCAGATTGTGCGAATGAAAATGACAAAGTGCTTGATGTGGTGTATTTAATATTGAAAATAACAGAACGAACACGCTGCAATTTAAACTTGTTTTTTACTGAAAAATAAAACGGTAACATGTAATCCTAAGAGCTGTCTGTGTTACAGTACATGCTGTCAGATCAAGACTTGGCTAATGCTGAGCATGGGAGCTGCGGCATGCTGTTTCCCATATTATTACGGTGCACAGTTAAAAGGTGCCGTCACCAATTCCACACACATTTTCTTGTATTATAGAGGCCTTGATGCTCCAAAAGTACATTTTTCTTCTTGTTGATCATTACAAGCAGACCACTACTAGTCTAGCACATGCTTAAACCATCCAAAATTGTGCCAGAATGCACCATTTTAATCCCTTTTTTCAAAATGGGGGGGGGGGGGGGAGAAGACACCCCCACACACTCCCCCATTGGTCCTACACGCCACAATGAGATCCGTGCCCCCTACTACCTTGTAAGTGCCACATACCTTAAAATAAACTGAAAACCTTGCTAACACTACATACATCCAGCTGTTCATCATTGTGATGCAGAGCGTGCTCCATTTTTTTTTTTTTCCAAAGCAGGTTGTACAAGTTTTGTAACAGCTGTTCGGAAACTACAATTGCGCAGACACTGCAGACCGAGTAACTCATTTGACCACTATTGTTATTAAACTCCAGCCATGGGTAAATCTTCAGCCAGTTTGCCTGAAAATCTATTTAACTTTCCCTTCACTGACATCGCTTATTTGTGCTGTCACAAAGGCTGTATCTAAGCCTCTAGTCTAATCTATGTATTAGTCAGTGGTTTAGTAAAAATACCCTGAATATTTTTTTTTTTTTGCCAAATACCCTTCGTATTTTTTCATTATGAAAGATTGTTGTTTTTAAAAATTTGATTTTTTTATACCATTTTATTTTTACAATGGGGAAAAAAGTGACCTATATTTTATTTTTGTAACAATTGGTGTGTGAATCACTCAGAAAACATTGATATCTGTTTGTTTGAATACAAATTTCATCAACATAATAGGCTCTTTATTTATTTTTTCTTGTTTTATGAATGAGTATGAAATCGCCTTGGTGCCCTTGGGTTGGATTTGGGTCATTCCACGCCAACTCAACCAGAAAAGGGGCATTTTGTCGCCCTGTCATCTCAGATTTTGCTGGAAAAAGTCACCTGGGGGTTTTCAGGCCCGCTGAGCTCAGAAATGCTCATCTCATTTGAGCTGTGACCTAGCAAAGGTCAACCTAAAGAAATGAAAAATCACCCTGGGTTCAACTTAGACGCTACCATCACGTATAGCACCTCGTTCGACTCGTAATGAATAGGGTTTTTGAGAAAAAAATACCAGGAGCACCTAACTCACTTCTGGCAAGTTTCTTCAATTAGCACCAATTATCTAATTTGGGAACAGCCTCACATTCTCACATGTGTTTGGCAGGGATAGGAATTAACCCCATCCCTGCCAACCACCACCAACACACAAACCAAACACTATTTACAAGCAGGGCCCTGCCCTGCCACATACTCACAGGCCCCTCTTGCAGTTCTTCCAATTCACTTACTACAAGTTGCTCTTTCATTTTCTACATTTTCTTTTTTTATCATCCATTTCAGTTTGGTAATTTCCACATTCATTCACTATTTTTGCTTAAAAAATAAATCGGTTATTTTCTTAGTAGTCATTTTAATGTTACAGCCTCTCCAAGTGCTTCAAATGTAGTGTCAAGACGTACACATCTGTCATGTGGTTCCAAGATTTTTTTCTTTCACCCAGCACGCGCAAGTGATGTAGTCCACTAGTAGCACAATCAACCCTTATCATTAAAGGCACAGTAGCATCTGCTAGACAGGAGGCTCAGGGTTTTTCAGCTGGGCCATGGCAGCCACTTAGTTGGGCGGCCCACTCGGCTGAAAAGGCCTGGGGAGAACCCTGCGTGTGCTGCCTATTTATTTGTTATAAATAGCACTTTATTAATTAATACTTTTTTTTAATTATCAATTTATTGCATCTCCATCTTAAAAAAACACCATTAGTTTTAATATTCAAATGGAACTTAAAGTTTGTAAAGTTTTCAGCAGTGCTGCATAATCAGATTTCTCAAATATATTTTTTTTACACGAATTGATTAATATTTCCATTATCAACTGATCAGAAGAGACTTTCGAGAATTGATCCTGTCTTAGTGTGTGTCCACACTGGGTCCGTTCAGAGGGTTTGGTCCGCACAAAGTCAGCTTGGGAAACGAACCGTACCGAGTCAACCTACAGAGGTGGTCTCGGTCCGTCTGGTTCGCTTGCTAAACGTCTGTGTGAACAACTGCTGGACTTGGTCCTTTTACACATAGGAAACAAACTATAAGTTCACCTGACCTCGGAACTACACGAGGGTACCAGACATCCTGTGAAAACTGGGATTGTATTGTATATATATAATGTCTTGCAAAAGTATTCAGGCCCCTAACCAATGCTCTCATATTACTGAATTACAAATGGTACATTGAAATTTCGTTCTGTTTAATATTTTATTTTAAAACACTGAAACTCAAAATCAATTATTGTAAGGTGACATTGGTTTTATGTTGGGAAATATTTTTAAGAAAAATAAAAAACTGAAATATCTTGCTTGCATAAGTATTCAACCCCTACACATTAATATTTGGTAGAGCCACCTTTTGCTGCAATAACAGCTTTAAGTCTTTTGGGGTAAGTATGTACCAGCTTTGCACACAGTGTCGGAGTGGTTTTGGCCCATTCTTCTTGGCAGATTTGCTCCAGGTTGTTCAGGTTGGCTGGACGACGCTTGTGGACCGCAATTTTCAAATAGTGCCACAGATTCTCAATGGGATTGAGATCAGGACTTGGACTGGGCCACTGTAGGACATTCACCTTTTTGTTCTTGAGCCACTCCAATGTTGCTTTGGCCTTGTGCTTGGGATCATAGTCCTGCTGAAAGGTGAATTTCCTCCCAAGCTTCAGTTTTTTAGCGGACTGAAGCAGGTTCTCTTGCAGTATTTCCCTGTATTTTGCTCCATCCATTCTTCCTTCAATTTTAACAAGATGCCCAGTCCCTGCTGATGAAAAGCATCCCCACAGCATGATGCTGCCACCACCATACATCACTGTAAGGATGGTGTGTCTTGAGGCATAGGTAGTGTTAGGTTTGCGCCACACATAGCGCTTTGAGTTTTGGCCAAAAAGCTCTATCTTGGTCTCATCTGACCACAAAACCTTTTCCCACATCGCAGCTGGGTCACTCTCATGCTTTCTGGCAAACTCCAGACGTGCTTTCAGATGGTACTTTTTGAGTAACAGCTTCTTTCTTGCCACCCTCCCATACAGGCCAGTGTTATGTAGAGCTCTTGATATGGTTGACTGGTGCACCATTACTCCACTCCCAGCCACTGAACTCTGTAGCTCCTTCAAAGTGATTGTTGGCCTCTCTGTGGCTTCTCTCACAAGCCTCCTTGTTTGAGCGCTGAGTTTTGAGGGACGGCCTTTTCTTGGCAGTGCCTGGGTGGTGTGATGCAGCTTTCACTTCCTGATTATTGATCCAACTGTGCTCACTGGGATATCCAAACACTTGGATATTATTTTGTACCCTTTCCCCAATCTATGCATTTGTATTACTTTATCTCTAACTTCTGTAGAATGCTCTTTGGTCTTCATTTTCCTTCAGATTCACAGCCTGACCAATGATCCTTCAACAGTGGGGTTTATATCCAGAAAATGTGACAGCAACTTTAATGGTTCACAGGTGGTGGCCAATGGTAAGGTAATTGTGTCCTCGTTAGGGCAATTTCTTTCATCGGTATAAACTGGGAGCTTCCACAGCACAGGGGTTGAGTACTTATGCAAGCAAGATATTTCAGTTTTTTATTTTTCTTAAAAATATTTCCCAACATAAAACCAATGTCACCTTACAAGAATTGATTTTGAGTTTCAGTGTTTTAAAATAAAATATCAAACAGAACAAAATTTCAATGTACCATTTGTAATGCAGTAATATGAGAGAATTGGTCAGGGGTTTGAATACTTTTGCAAGGCACTGTAGATATAATATATATATATATATATATATAATATATAGTATTAATTACAAAACTGCATCAGTGGTGCTCTACAGTTAATAGCAGAGTAAAGTATTAGGTTGTGTTAGCGCCATTCAAAAATAAAATAAACAAACAATTATTTGTTTGATCATTCTGATTAGGACTGTATACCATATGTTTAAATGGTAATAGCTAATCTATTTTTTAAATTTGGCTTTTTGTACATTTAAACATGTTGACTAGATGACAATACGAAAATAATGAGTTATGATCTGCAATAAATTCCCCCAATGTTTCATTCATAAAACTATTATTGTGTTATTATATACTGTTATTTTAACAGCTTTAGACTCGGTTGCTACGGCGTCAGTGAATTGAAGAAAAAAAAAAGGTTTTTCACTGTGGACTTTTGGACAGTGGGAGAAATTTAAATTAGCAAAGTGCTCCCCAGTGCTTTCTTCCACAGCAATATGAAAGAATCTAAATCCGAGTTCACTTAACTGCATTGTGAACATAAACAGTCAGTCCTGAAAAGAAATGGACAAGGACCATAAATACAAACTTTAGTTCGCATCCAAAACAACTCGGCCTCTTTGCTTGCAAATAAGTGTGAACAGCAAACACATTGATACACTGTTTCAAACTGAACGAACCAGACCATTTGAAACTGACCCAGGGTGAATGCAGTCTTATTAACTTGTTACTAAACTTAATTTTTAATTTCTTTAAAATAGCCAGAGGTTTAAACAATGTGGCAGTGAAAGGGTTTATATTTTACTGGACACCAGTAGATGGAGTTGTGTACCAAAGACCAATAGGTCAAAATTTACCATATTAGGTCAGATGTCATGGTCAGCAACTCATTTAAAATGCAGGGATTTATAAAACAGCAAATATGAAGTCACTAACTTAAATTGTTTCTGAGATATCAGGCTTTGACACTGTGTGAAGGCGGCAGCTTTAAGATTTTTTTTTTTTTTTTTTTTTTTTTTTTTAATAATAAAACTGGCACAAAAGGGTTAATTTTTTGTGTACAATACCCACAATCGAACATTAACAAGAGAACAGAGTACAGCTATATACTGTGCTAGTATCTCGAAGGCTTAGGGCTTCATCGTCTTCAATGCAAAAAGTCACATGACCCCAATATGGCAAGTCAAAGTGAAGTGTCTGGTTTTCATTACACTAAATTTAGAGGGTTTCAAGCTAAGATGGTTTAACACAGATCAGTAATCCTAGTGGTATGCAAATGTTGTTACATGTTACTTCAGTTATTGTGTGTCATTTGTGTATGGCAAGGGGTTTTCAGTGCAGGAAATTCACACACATAGGCCCCACCACTTCAAATTAAATGTAATTCCCGTGTCTACACAGCCAATTTATAATATTTTGTTTTACCAGTTGGAAAGGTTGGACACACTCCCAGTTACATAATTTTGGCATTTCTTATGAAAAGGACAACCTGGGAGTACATCAATAAAAAAAAAAAAAAAAAACATACCTTCCGTCTCCTTCTATGCGATTCACTTTCTGAGAGATCCCACCATGTTGTGTTATTGAAGTATTTATCTCCTGCATCAAAACTTTGGACTTCCTGACAAATAAGAGGGAAACAAAATACACATAAATCAGCTCTGAAATCAAACTATTTGTATTACCACTTTAGCTCATTAATTATGTGTTATCTGAAAGTACTGGCTCTAGCGGGTGGATCTCCCAATAAATATCACTTGCAGCAGGAAGTGGTGAGGGTGACACAGTATGTGGCAGCTTATCCCTCTAAGCAAAAACCAACGTTGCAGCATCGTGGTAAACAGCCTTGTGCTATTGGAGTGGTTATCTGTTGACCACCAATAATTGCACAACTGTTTCTAACTATACATTGCGCTTCCAGATTACAGCCTATAGATGGATCTGTCCCTAATTATCTTACATTGACTAGGTTAACTGATATGCAATTGTGAAATCCCATGTGTGCAGCTGGAAAACAAAAGCGAGAGACAGATAGACAAAAACAGAATGGTATTTGGGTAGAAAGATGTTCAGAAATTATTCAAGTGGATGTCCTTCATTAGTTGTGCATTTTGCTATTTTTCTCACACTGAAAAGACATAAACAGTCAACACCATATGTTTTATTGGAAGCAAGCTAAAGCAACAAAATTGTGGAAACAGATGTTTTTAATACCTTCTATTTGGTGTGAACATGACACTGCGCTCCTTCAGTTTTACACTGTTCCCAGATTCCAAATGTGCTCAGTAAAATGTTGCTTTTGTCTTATTTGTTTTGTTTTCAGTGGGTTTGAAATAGGCCATGACGTTTTTCAACCGAGATAGCCCCGAGGATAAGAATGTAAATGTGCATATCATGCTTTGCCACTTAAAATGACTACAATTTAATAGGTTGTGGAATACTCTTTTGTAAATGTAACTATACCTTTAAGAGTATTTGTGAAAACTGCTTCGGCCTTCATTACTTGGAACAGGGACTCCTCCCCCCTTTACTCTGATTTGCAGAGAGAATCATGATGCAAGTGCCAGCCAATCACAGCAGTTTTGCAGCATCACATCTCTCTGGCCTGTTACTGAAACCTACTGAAATCCAGACAGCCAAGTTGAATGGAATTAAATGGAGATGGTATTAAATTAAGTGGAAACAACTTTGGCACAGATTTACTAGCCAGGTAACCCAAGTAGACTAAATGGATATGCATTTGGTGGTCACTCATTTGAACCACGTCAATCATCATGTGAACACTGACTACTGATTGATGACGGGGGGGGGGGGGGGGGGGGGGGGGGTTGACGGACAGTTACTCCACTCAGAAGAAGGAGGAGGAGCCTATATGATGTGGCCTGGTGTTCTCTTGTTACCAGTCCTCCATTTTGTGCAACCACAAAAGCAGGCAATATTAGACTTTTTTGGCCAATTGAAAAAAAATGCAACACTCAGATAATGTGTTGCTTGTCTAAAACTGTGTTCTGTATCGCTGATGAAAACCATGACGAGAAAATGTGCGGCTTCTTGGCTCCCCGAGAAAAAATACCTTACATCTGGTCTTCAGTTTAAAGATGTTCCCAAACAGCACCGAGATGATGTTTGTGCACAGTCTGGTTAAGATCAGTACCACCTGATCAAATATCATCTGGGCTGTAAATTATTGTCTAAAACATGAAACATTTCAACCAAATTATTTAAATACATCTCCAGAAGTTTATTTTTTGAGGCCCCTCCTCTCTGAAAGCATCCTGTCTAATTCAGAAAGATTTGGGGGTCTTGATCAAACCCTTATTAAAAAAAAAAAAAAAAAAAGAATAAGCCTTATAGAAATCAAAACCTATAATTTGGCATGATTTGTCCGCCCTCGCTGTTTAAAATCAATGTTTACTCAACTGTAGTCCGGCACAGAGTTGTGTGATTTTTTTCTTTTTTGCAAGATGTCAGTACTGTTCAATATTGAACTAACTACAGTAGATACATTGCTATTTATATAATGGGAAAAGTAAAATCAGTGCATTGTACGAACTGCACGCTAAACCGTTTTTATGTAATTAAGTAACTCTGTCAAATCCATCATATTACAGCCCCAGGTTTAACTGTAATACTGTCTAACTTTACAATGCTGCTGTGGTCAAAAGCCTAACCAATCTGAAGAATGCCATCTATCAAGAGTCTTGTTTCCAGTGAACATGGTACTCTACACAGTTAATGAGTCCTAAGCATCAGTGATGTTGCTAGAATTGTTTTGTTCACCATTTTGTGTCTCCTGCTAAGTTTCACCACTCTGCTGCAGTAGTAGCCTCCTGACTCTGATACTACCTTGATTTCTTTTTTTTTATCTTTACAAACTATATATAAAAAAATTCAAATAGTGGTAAAGAGCATGCTGTACTTACCTCAAGCAGCTCTTTACAATTCTGAAGTCCAATATCGCACAAGACCTCTTTTACCCTCTTCCTAGATTTTCGGATTTTGTCCAAATTAACCACAGGAAGCTGAAACATGTTGCCTTTCCTATCAGGAGAAAACATTCAAGAAATACTTTTGTGTTATGAATTTAATCCAACCACTGTCTCCAACTACAACTGTACTCTATCAAATACTGCAATATATTCAAATCTGTACACGGAACACTGTTTGGGGGAGTTTTTCATTGTTCGACCTCCCCCCACCTGTCCCTAGTAATTGCCAACATATATTAACACTGAAACCCAATTAAACAAGCTTCCTGATATATAAACCATGCAAACTATTGCAGTTTTGTGGTAATTATGGCTGGAAAATGTGTGTGTGTGGGGGGGGGGGGGGTGGGGGGAACATTCATCAGCGAGTTGAAAAACACACATCTGATCTAGTATTACATACTAGTCGCCATCAGTCATTAAACACATATATACAATACTAGTGTATCTTGCTTTTGTTAATCCTAGTAAAACTACTGATTGAACAAGTATTGACAACATCAATGTGTTAAAGTGAGCTCTGAACTTTGATTGGACAAATAATTCCAAACATACCTGAAAGAATATTATACAGTAAAAACACAACTACTAAATTAGTTAATTTACATAAAACGTATTTAATTTACAAAACAAATGAATGTACATGTATCTGTCTAATCAATGTGAGAGGTCAATATAGCCTATTTAAAAAAAATAGAATTTAGAACTGAAGAAAGAATGGCTAAATGCGTCGGACTGTTTGTGAGGTCGACAAATAATAATGTATTTGACGTTACAATGTCAACGGTTCTAACTAGTTATCTGTAACCCGTCACAAATGGGTCCTCTATTCCATTCATAATATCACTTGCATTGCCGAGAGTGAATCTCAAGACGGATTTCATTTGTGTATCCAGATTTATGGGGAAAACGACCATGTGTGGTGTTTCTTTTTATAAACAGTCAGTCTGTACTTAAACCAAAAGCCATACTATGTATTTTTGAATGTAAATACAAACATAAAATGTGTGTTCATCTTCACTGTGGTTATAACAGTTGTATTTGTTCAGTGTTGCTTATAGCATCTTGCGCCCTTATTCCCTCATAGGGCCATTCTACCCACCCCCCCTTAAAAAAAATAATAAAAAAGTATTGATTTTTGTTTAAAAAAAAAGAAAGAAAAGAAAAAAAAATAGATTTGTTTGGTGTCCAGTATAAAGAGTTGGAACAAAACTCGTATTTGTTTTAGCAAAACGATAAACGGGTCAATGTGCATTCAGCAGCGTTAATTATGACATTTTGCATTTTAAAATCATATACTTTCAAGTTTGTTTCAAGATACGTACTTTTCACTGCAAAACGTACCCGTACTACTGCCTGGTGCTATAACACTACAAATAATAAACCTGTTATTTTCTGTTATAGGTACAAAGCAGACCGGCAGGTACTGATCTTTTGTACTCCGTTTGTATGTATTATTAGTAATACTGTACATAATGTTTACAAAACATCATTCATGACAGCTAGAGAATGTAAACTGCACCCTGTATATATACAATGTTACAGTAGCGTTCGCAATAAGTCAAATCAATGATATGCCTAAACCCGTACGGAGTGGTTCAGACAGTCCCTCTATCCCGCCTGTTTTTAATAAAGCCCCAGTCAGTGTTCTGTACCTACCTTTTAGTTCTGGAAGAGGGAGCTCTCTAGCTCGTTCTCGCCCTCTCTCTTGTCTTTGCCTGTAATGTACACAAACCCACACGCGCCCCTCCGGTGTCACTGCAGCTCATATAAAAACCGCTCAACTTGAAACAAGTTATCTGTATCCAGCTCCTGCAAACGTCAACGACGTTCCTAATAGCAATAAACAATAAGTAGTGTTTTTTTTTTTTTCTTCACTAAATTTAAGCTGCATCACCCTCCTCCTGAAAGAAAAATGGCGCTTGATTCAATCAGGAAGTGACGCTACGTCCTCATTTACATATAAATATTCTGACCAATAGTAAACAAGATAACCCTAACTCTATTGCTTTTGTTCGTCTTTGAAACTAACGGGGTTTTTACATTTGCTTTGGAAAAACCTGCTCATGGTTTCCATTCATTTCCATTTATCTTTATGTTATCTTTTCCATTGTTGCCAATTATAATATACTCACGTGAGATTTTATTTTGGAAGGCGTGTCTATTATAAAATCACGAAGCTAAGAATATCACGTGATGAAATTTAAACTGTGACATCACAGCTTTCTTTGGATATAGGCCAAGAAGGCGGTCCATAGACCATTGTGCAATTACATCATACCTTGCCACAAACAACAGCCAATAAGAGAAGACCATCAATTATATTTTTGGTGATAATAAGTGGAAATGGAGAATTAAAAAAAAAAAATCATAATACAAAAACAAATAATAAAATCAGTGAAGTGCCTCAAATGGTGTGGAAACATGTCATGTGTCTTCACACCTATCAATGTCAGCAATGCAACCCTCATGATGTCATTCAAGAAGTCTTACTCTCAGCATATGGTCAAGATAAGTCAGGGTGAATTACTGGATAGGTCAATATGAAGGTATTATTGGGCCATAAATTCTGCAAGGAATAACAATCCATGCATAGTTGTCCAAATAAGATCCTAAAAATGTATACAATTTTAGAAAGTACTGATTAGAACATAAATGCTGGAACGAGAACAGACCATTTTGGCCCATTGAATCCTGTCCCATGTTATTGGTCCGATCAATATACCAGATCGACCTTTAATATTTTTGATGTTAACCAACAAGACTCAATTCTTGTGCCTTTACATGTTCAGAAAGCGATTTGACAATCATATTTACAGGTCTTAAATTCTATCTAGGAATACTCATCCAGAACCAACGAAGGAACAACAGTACAAAAGCTTGAACTACACCATGTTTTGAACAGACAGATCTATTACTGTTGTTTTGGCAACATGCAAATTCTGATGCATGGTGAAACCGCTGGAGGTAAGCATACAAATCTAGACATGCAAGGATTAATTCATTCTTCATATGCCCATTGAGAAATACTTGCAATAATAGACTTTATAATAAAAGACTTGCTACATTTTTGGTGCATTTTGTCAAAATAGAGCCATAGCTTCGCCTTGGCCTCATTACGGGTCCATACTTTAAGGCACTATCTTTGTGTTGTGTATTATTACTATTTGTTAATCCCTTTCATTTGCATTAGCGTTTCTACAACATTTTGACTGTATGTCTTTATGTACCGAATATATTTTTCTTTGAAAAATCAGAACACAAGCTGGGTTTTATGTAATTTGATAGATTACATTTAGACTAAACTTAGCACTTAACAAAATTAGAGTAAATTATTGTAACAATATAGTTAAAAAGATCATTTAAATAGCAGGTAGATGCCAGTTAAAACATGCTCAAATAATTACAAAGTAGCCTGTCCTCAAATGAGGACAATGGCACTTAATAGGTTAAGAATTAAACTATTTTTAGTAACATGAATAACCATTTTTAAAGCCTTTATTGAAAATTCTGTTTTCCGTGTTAGTGTACTTTATTTTCATGGGAATATGTCAACTCAATTTAAATAGGGCATGCAATGTCTAGGTAGTGCACAGATTTAGGGTTAATCTTTCTTTACCTAAAATGCAGCACCGTTTAAATTTTTTTTTTGTAGATTTAATAATATACAAAATACATTTAAAATAAACACCTCAAAAGACCAAGGGCGGAACTTTGAAAGCAAGCGGCTGGGGATAGGCAAGACCCACACCACCCACCTCCACCCCGAAAGCGATGGCTTGTTAGAGCATTTTAATTGCACCCTCTGCACCCAACTGGCCATCGTCAGCAGTGAGCACAAGCGGGATTGAGATCTCCACTTGCCGCTGATACTACTGGCCTGTCACACCACCGTGCAGAAGTCCACCTGCCGCACCCCTGCCCTGTTAATGATGGGTTGGGAGCTGCGGACGCCAGCTGCCATCCGGTATGGGCAGCCGCTAGGGGTAAAGGAGCCGCCAGGGATGGAATATGCCCAGCGCTTACAAGCGTGGATAGTGCTCATGCCTTTGCCAGAGAACAGTTCCAAGCTGTTGGGATCCGACAGCGTCAGAACTACGACCTGCGGTAGAGAGGATGCCACTTTCAGCCTGGGGAGCTGGTGTGGGTTTACAACCCCTGCCAAAAGAAGGGACGGTCCCCCAAACTGGACGCTCCTTGGGTGGGACCTTGTACCGTGCTGCAGTGAGTGGGTGAAATGGTCTACTGGTTGCAACTTTGCATCCGGAACCGAAAGGATGTGCTCCACCACGACCGACTCGCCCCATATCACGGGCCGGAGGCTGCAGCGAGACCACCTTCAACCCCACCACTGACTCCCCCTGTTTCGCCAACAGCACAGTCCTCCGCCACCAGTTTTGGACCTGTAAGAGACTCTCCCCAAGGCGAGGCACAGGCGCAACGACACCGCCAGCAACCGGCTCGGTACAGGGAATTTGTGTCCTCCACCGCCCGGCCCAGTTGGGCCATCGAACCGTGCTGTTTTGAAGTGCCTTTACTGTATGCTACTGCTGCTGTTGTGGACCGACAGCGGCAACATGGAAAATCTGGGCAGGATCGCAGCGACGCAGGCTGGACTCTTGGGCATTGCGCATTCTGCAGCTTGAGCTCAGCCGTGGTCACTCGCCGTAGCACTCTTTGCAGGGCATTGAGGGCGGCCTGGAAGAATGTTCCGTGAACCAGCAGGTCGTCCAGGTAGACTAGGCGTTATTGGGAGGGGACGCCAAGTTGCCAGCCAGAACCTTCTCCATGAGCCGTTCAAAGGTCGCTGGGGTGTTGCACAGCCCGAACTGCATCACGCGGAACTGCTTCAGTCCTCTACCCATCAAAAATGCAGTCTTGGGTCTTGCCGCTGGTGCAAGGGCTACCTGCCAGTAGCTGCTCTTGAGGTCCAGTGATGAGAACCATGTAGACCCTGCTACCAGGTCCAGGGACTCATCGATACGGGGGAGGGGGTAGGAGTCCTTTTTGGTCACCTCGATCGGCCGTCTGTAGTCGACGCAGAAGCACCACTCTCCATCCTTCTTGGGAACCATCACAACTGGTGATGTCCAGGGACTGTCTGACGGCTCAATCAGGCCCTCTTCCCGAATATCCGTCAGCACCTTCTTGGCATGTGATGCTGTACCAGATAAGTCTGGCCTACTCCTCCTGAGCTGATAGCAAAGCTGTCGCAGCACTACAGCAGCAGCTCCCGCTAAGCCTCTCATAGCCGTGGAGCCAGACGGCGGTCACTGCGGTTAGAGTAGCGTCCTCTCCCGGGGGTAGCAGCAGCTTGGCTGACTCTCGCTCGACCTCAGCCTGCACCTCGGCAATCTGGTCCCTCAGATGTGTGTCCCTCATCTCCATTTCCTGCAGCGTATAGTCCATAATCCCACTGTAGCGTTGCATGAAAATGAATGAGACTCACACAGGATTTGCAGGTTCTTGATTCACGGTTTATTAAACCCGGGACTCTACACTAGACAGGTTAAGCGTGCTGCTTTACAAGCCAGTGGTACAAATACAGCTGAGGAGCGTAGTGCTACTCAGACTGTGACAAATAATACACATAAAATAAAAGAGAGTCAAAAACACACTATTTTGGTTGTGTGCTACAGCCATCTAAGTGCAGTCTCTGGTCCTTGGTAGTCCCGCTTCTCTTTTGCTCTTTCCAGTTGTTTCTTCTGCTCTCGTTCTCTTGCACTCCAGCTTGTCTCTCTCTCCACCGCAGCACAGCAGCAGCAGCCCATTATTTATTTCTGTGTCCAGGACACACCCTCGGTGCACCAGCCACCAATCCTAAGCAGACATGGCTTCCCGCTTTCGATTCCCTGAAGTTGCAACAGCTCGTCCCTTGAGTGCCAACAATGTCGCAACTGGGGACACTCGCACGGCAAGCGAAGCCCGATTGGGGGCGATTCTCCAATCTCTGACGTCCCTGAACACCTGCTGCACGGAACTGTTGACCCTGGGCCACAACCTTCCTAAACGCGGCAGTCACAGCAGGTCGTTACAATACTTTACATAGCATAACCATATCTGTTATTTCAAGAAGCCATTTACCGTTTCTGAACTGCATAAAACAAACATTTTAATTTAGAATTGTATAATTTTGATCATGAACCAAATAGATTACCATAAAAAATATAATTTATTCATCATTATTTCTGAAGTTCATGCATCCTTTTTATTCATCTATCCAGGCCAATGTAACATTTGAATGCTTCTATGAAGTAAATTGGTCCCAGAAATTCTGGATTTTGCCTGCACCACAAAAAGGTAACTTGGTTTCAAATATTAAAAAAAAAAGTTGAGTTTGAGAACATTTCTAGAACACTGGAAGAGGTAGCGTTGAAAACTGGAGCCACTGTGGCTGATGTAAGGATACGTGCAAAGTGATTTGCGACTGCATATTGCAGTGTATGTAAAGAATGGTTTTCACCTAGCGTTCTGCACCCACTATCAAATTAGCACTTTGCCATCATTAATCAATTTCAATGATATTGAAATGTATTCAAATGAAGAGAAGAGCATGGAATTGGGTGGGGATCTGGAATACTAAGCGGGCGCAAACATTATAATAAGATGTATTTTGCCTTGCACGGGCAATTGCTGAGCCTTCAAAAACTTTGCACTGCCTCTTACAAGTTGGAAACCATTGTAGAAGCGAGTAATTAAGAGCTGTAAAACCACACACCTTCAGAGACCTGTCATTGGCCTCAGGGTGGCTGCTGTGGTACACTTCCTGATGTGGCGACGCTTGGTTCTGGTTGAGGACAGGCAGGAACCTTTGTAGAAGGGCGAGACAGAGAAGACCCTGCATATTCAAACCCAGGATCACTTTATTTGGGATGCCGGAGGTTGTGGTGGTAAGGCATCCTAGACCTAATAGCTGAATTTCACCTTTTCATCACCTGGTTGACTGTCCTCTTGGTAACACCGACAGCATTGACTTTCTCCACTATAGAGGACCATATGGCCTCTTTGGCAGCATAAATGATGCTGGTTGAGGCTTTTTCAAATAACTCAATTTCATGCTGAGTGACCTCAGAATTTTTTTTGTTGACTTTCATAATTATGATTGCAGCTTATTATTTGTGCGTGTTTGCATTTGCATTGTAATTTGCATTGCTCTTAAGTTTACATAGGCCGCAAGGCAAAATAATTGCCTGGCCACTAGGCAATTTGGATTTTGCAGTCACAATTCTTTGCACTGTACCTATCCTTACATCAGCTCCACTACTCTAAAACATGGGACCATGTTTTGACAAATAATAGATTTGTAAGAAACTTCTTGAATATTCTTATAAACTATAAAGTTCAGTATCACGAATATTAAGCGTTGCAGTGAATGTGTAAATCATCATTTGGTAACCTGTAACGCTATTGGACAATAAAGTTACCTTTGAAACCCCACCCCTGGAGTATACAAGTAAGGACTCTCCATTAACAAAGCTTTAATTGAAGGAGGTTTAGTTTGAATAATGAACCCAAGAGAGAATGAGTTTGTGACTGTTTTCAAGAGAAGACGTTTGATCTACAAAGACAAGTGAACCAGTCAAACTGGACTGGAACTGACTAAACTTTCTCTGCCTTTTTGTTTCATCGCCTCTGATCTGTCTTAGAGCAGCTGTGGCTTTGTGTTCAAACGGATAGCCTGTGACCTTGGATACAGTAACAATCTCAGACTCCCGCTGGTGACTGCAGTTGGAAAATGCGAAGATACAGAGGTGAACAGACATTGAATTATATGGTAATGCTGTTTTACATGTTTACAGACAGAAATTCACTGCTAAATATGGGTAAAATAATAATAATAATAATAATAAATAACATTTGTATTATTGCAGCGGCAGTATTTGGCAACTTTTTACACTTTCATAACCTATGGTGGAAGCAACATATGGACCTCCCCAACAACAGTCAGGGCATCTTTTGATATTTTAATATGAAAATGATTTTTTTAAATACAAAAAATCTCAACAACAAAGCATGCAATGGGCCCAATAAAACCTACATTCCCAGATGCCCCGTTACTCTCACAGAGGCAGCAGAAGGGGCCTCTGGTTTGACTGCTGCAACTGTTGAGCAGTTGTGCTCAGACTATCCCTGTAAACACTAATCAATTTGTCAAGTCTGCAGAAAATCAAATCTTGAAAGTGACACTTGAAAACATGGGACTGTTGTTTAAAATGTATATATTGTGTGCTTTTATTATAATAAATAAAATCACAGATTTTCTTCCATCTATAAAAGCCAGAAAAAGTCTAAAAATAAACACTGAAATAGAGAATAAAGAAACACTGAAAAACAGAAGGCCTAGTGCAATTTTACCCCATTAGATGCTCTACCATGAGGCAGATGTCAAATTGCATAGTTTAGCTTGATGTTTGTACGCAAGTACATAATGAAGTATTCAACTGCTGTCAGTGTATTGGTAGTAATTGATTATTATTTGGTGTCCCACTTCACAGCACTATGCTCATTTTTATATGTATGTATGTATGTATGTATTAGGAGTTAGGATGATCATCTGAGTAGGTACTGCAAAGGGCAGCAGTGTGGAGTAGTGGTTAGGGCTATGGACTCTTGACCGGAGGGTCGTGGGTTCAATCCCCGGTGGGGACACTGCTGCTGTACCCTTGAGCAAGGTACTTTACCTAGATTGCTCCAGTAAAAACCCAACTGTATAAATGGGTAATTGTATATAAAAATAATATGTAAACAATAATGTAATTGTATGTAAAAATAATGTGATATCTTGTAACAATTGTAAGTCGCCCTGGATAAGGGCGTCTGCTAAGAAATAAATATTATTATTATTATACACTGCATGCGAGTAGGGAAAAAAAGGACAGGCATTTACAGTGACTTTTTCCATTTATATTGCTGATGCCTAAAACATATCTTTGAATGAATCTTTATAGTAAATTACAAAAACAAGGTATAGTGCCAACATTTATTCCAAATGACTTTATTCTGTTTACCATCACCACTCCCGCCAAATGTACCGAAAACACAAACATCATTTTAGAACAATAGGAATGTTGATATATAATATCCAAGCTGTCCCAAGTTTTTTTTTAAACCTGGCTCTAAAAATACCCATGTGTACTGAATTCTGACTGACAAAGAAGAATTACCACACTCTACAAAATAGCCTCAGAGGCGCAATTTTAAGGCCCTCGATGAAACAGAAGTCTGTACTGTTAGGAGGACTCGAGTTGGGAACCACTGGTTTAGCCAAAGTTATGCAAGGCCAATCTAAACATATCATTACTGCAAATCCATTTATTGTCAATATTTTTCAAAAGAAATAGTTGGTGAAATCCCATTACTGGATCGTCATCCACCTAGAAAAAAAAAAGAAAGAAAGAAAACATGGTTAGGATCCTCAGCAGCCCTGAACACTTATGCACAGGTGAAAGTGGCCAATGATCACATTGACAAACTCCAGGGGCAAAACCAATCCCCCCCCTGAAGCTCTGGGGTTGTACATGCTCTCAGATGTACTCCCATTTTGGACCACTTTCAGAAGCAAATTTGAATTTGACTTTGTAGAAAAAAAATTCAATAATGACTTCACTTACCAGATGGACCAACCTGATAAATCACTTATTAGCTAGTTAACAAACATTGGTTTTGAAATGCAGTGTTTGCTCTAGGACTTGCTGATTGAGGGTCAATTTGGCCCCCTACCAATATGTTAGGGCGACATTTTCTTTAGTGATGGGGTCAGTATGTTTTATGATTTATAATTCAACACAACTACAGTATTCTTATACATGCCAACAGAGTTTACTTTGTGTTTCTGAAGAACAACAAAAAATTAAATTGTAAAAACAAGTTTTCATTTAGTATTCAGTCAGTAAGAAAGATGTCTTTTGAAATCACCTCATAAAAAGAACTGGTAGAAACAAGGTATCCCTACATTACACAAGTCACTTTTTTGCAGATCCTTCTTTCCTTTTCATTTCTGAACTCTGCAAGGGCCTTACCATAATCAAACTCCTGCTAGTGAGGTCCCTCAACTTATATGACAAGGAAAGTATTCAGTCTTGCCAGTCTATTCCTGAGGGTTGTCTTCAACACATTTTGAGCCCTAAAGCCCCTCTCCAACAAGATTTACATGTTTTTAAACACACACATATACACCTATTTCCAAATGACATTATAAAACCCCATTGTACAATAAATAAAAACAAAGATATACAGTTAAAAATGTGTTTCTTTTTATATGCTTCAAAAGGATCAAACAAATCCAAATTGCCATGCAATATGTGAAGTAACATTATTAGAAAAATTAGCGTTAGCTAAAATAAATAAAAATGCCACGCATCGTAGCCTGAAAAGTTACATATCGACGTACATTATTCATATAAATTTACAATCAAGCATGTTTTTGTAGAACTTATAGAACATATCAAAGTAAACATGAAGTTTAAATAATTTTGTTTTTTATAAATGAAGGTGCTGGAGCTGTGGGTTTCGTTTCAAGACTTTTACTGCACTTTAACGGCAAGTTAGCACTTCAAACTAAACAACAAATACAGTACGTATTTCTCACATTCTTTTGCTCTGTTGCTCCATCTCTTACTCTGCTGTTCTCTCTCGCAGCGTAAAGGAATATCCACTAGAAAGAGTCCTCAGAGCATCAGATGATTCTAGGGCATTTGCCAAGCACTCCCACCTTTCAATTCCCGAGCTCGGCACCTCTCTGACATCAACCCACCATGACCCTAACCCAACCCTAACCTTAAGCCACCCCAGCCCTAAAACCTAACCCAATACCTAACCCTAAACCTAACCATTAAGAATCATCTGATGCCCTCATGACAGTTTCTAGTGGATATTCCTTTGTGCTACTTCTCTCTTCCTCTCTCTCTCTCCAGTCCAAAACTAATCGATTTCCACTTAACAGTTCAGGCATAAATAATCAGGCAAGCACGACTATGTTTTGGTCTAGCAAACAGGTACGTTTGCCTTATGTTTTACTGTGTTTCATTGCCCGGTGGAGCATTTTCGTCATTGTGGTATCGGTCATTCTCAAGAACAACATTTCATTCCAAAGTAGATGTTTCTGCAGCCATTCACATTGAAAATGGCGCTTGCATTTAATTACAGTATAAGCCATGTTACTGCTTATTGGAAGTGCTAGTCCCAACGTGGCTTGGATGTCCAAATAGCAGTGCTCCTGTGTCATAAGCTGGCCGCATTCTGAGAGATGGAGCACGCTAGAAATTAGTTATATAAAACAGCCTTCTTCATTCCATTTAAATCATGTGACAATTAAACTATAGAATAATCTCTCTAATGATATGAAATATGTACACACACACATATATATATATATATATATATACACACACACACACACATATAGGTGAGGCTGGAAGAGTTAGAAGGTCACATAGCCACATAATGTGAACGGACTGAAGAAGTCTGTTTAGTCCTGGCACTTAGGATTCTCCGGAGAAGCTCAAAGCCTGGTAAAGGCAGATTAGCACAAAAAACCCCACAATCACTCATAATTTGAAGCTACTTGCACTACAAGAAACAAAGAGGTCAATTTAATCAATCTATGGCTCATCAGGATAAGCCAGATAGATTTATTGAGGGTATTTTTTTTATTTTATTTTTTTTTTTAAAGCATTTTACAGTACCAGGGAATCTACCTGGTTTGGCACAAGTTTGCAATTGGTTCTAATCTAGGACAAATCTGTACTACAATAAAGAATGGTTTTGTGTAAGCACAGGCTTCACTCACCTTAAGCTGCCCCACCACCATGCTAATAACACAACTGTCTGGGGTTGGCTGGTGATCCTGTGCTGTTATACTGTGTTGGATTTTTTGGAATGGCAGGTTCTGGAGAAAAAATAAATAAATACAAATAAATAAAAGTTAAAATAATACATGAATCCTACATATTTTTAATTATTTATATCCTAACCTGTATTTTTATACTGTACACGAAACAGGCATACATTTTTGTGCCATTAATTCAAATACATAAACAAAATTAAATTAAAAAAAGACAACAGCATACAGGTGTCACTTAAACAACACAAAAAAAACAATTACCCAAGTGTATTACCCAATCAAATCTCATGTCATATTGTAGAATTAAATGCATGAAAGAAAGAAAGAAAAAATCCCTTTTTACTACTTACAGTCAATTTTTCCATAATGGCATTCTTGCCTTGAAACCCCAGTCCTTCCCATGTTAAGCAGGAGGCCTCTGTCTATATATAAAAAAAAAAAACACCATCAATAATAAAACTGCGACTCATTTAAGTGTTTTCAACTAAACCAAGAGAGAAGTAATATGCATCTCTCGCCACCGGTGCAAATACACCAGTATGTGTGTAACATTCCGGGGTTGCAGTATACATGCATTATATATATTTTTATAGACTAGTTGATACCAGTTTTTAAAAATGGCAATATCTTGTAGTTTTTAAGGGCTGCTTAACCAGTGGTAAGCAAGATTCATTAATTGTGGTCCAAACTATAGGTAAAACTAATTTGTTTGCTCCACAAGGGTTTCCCTTACCAGACACACCTACTGAAATACATCTCCAGCCGAGAGTATAATACGGTAAATTTTGCAAGAGAGAACACCACTGTGGACAACTGGCATTGTGTTCTATAAACATCAAGCATTATTTATAATTTTGCATGATGAGGCAAAAACTCCTGAGCGCATGTTGTACATACAGTATACTCTCAATAACTTTTTTGATTGTTGTATGAACAGAGCTGGGCAAGCCTTACAGCAATCGCCAATACCTTTATTTGTCCCTCCAGAATTACACAAAACATTAACCAATATTTCATAATTTGTTATCCTTTATATCAAATCGGTACAGTATATTGTATAAAATAACAATTTTACTTTACTTTGTATAATCCTGGAGGGTGAACATAGTGAACCACGCAATCACAGCAAACATGTGGAAAGATGTTGCAATAAAACATAACATTTTGGACAGTCCACTCCAGTGCCTAGTGGAGGTTGTAATATCTGATGTATTTAATCCAGAATGCAGCCAGTATATCATAATACCCAACAGCAATTGTTTGTACAGTTTAAAAGATTTATGATCCTGGGATTTCTACTAATCAGTGCGTTTGTGAATTTTAAATACCCCCCCTTATTTATATAGTACAATTATAGTGGGCCAAGTTTGTCAACAGCTGTGTACATCCAAGTCAAATGACCATGTGTGGGACATCTATTCAAGTTAAAATATACTGTTGATGTTTTTACTGTTTGGATCAACAGCAAAAAAAAATTATATAATAATCATACTTACGTAGAGATCTGCCAAAAGCACTCTGTTGCTATCAAACTGTTGGTAGTAGTGCTGTACGAAGCCAGCTCCTATTTGTTCCCACATTGGTTTTTCCGCCATTATAAGTAGGGTTTCGGATCTAGATCTGAAAACAATACATTTCTCATCAACCCGATTCACCGCAACATTCATTATCCCCCAAATTGTATATTATTTGTTCAAAAACACATCCCGTGCACATCTGATCGGCAGTCTTCCCAGAACCTTAACAACTGCTATCATTTAAAACCAAAAAAGTTGCAGTGCCTTTCCAAAAGTGACAGGTTACATCACATTGGTAAAACAAGTGTTTAATAGATTCCTCAGAGCCACAGCAAAAAACTGCACTGCGGGGATATACTCATAAACTGGCTTCTCTTTAGATTGGTTGGGTAAGTCCCGTGCAGAATATTCAAATGAGTTTCCTTGGCTTTATTTAGAATTGGAAATTTAAAAGGAGACATCAAGGCTCCTTTAAAATGCATATCCTCTGGTATATCCATGAGATGTTATGCCACTTTGACATAGTATTTGCTTGTGTTATTATTTTGAGTTGAATTATTTTCTTAAGAATGTATTATTGCATTTAACAGACTGCAAAATTACTCCATCTACGTTAAGTCCAATTCCCTTGATCATGGTGTAGTTAACATATTTCAAATTTTACATGACTTAGCAGTCTGATTGGAATTGCTTTCTTAAGCCCCTTTCACACTGGCACTTCTACCCAGGTCAGGACTCGGGTTCTGGCTACCCGTGTCACAATCCCACGTAGTGTGAAACCACGTACCCGGGTCGTACCCGGGTTAACCCGGGTCCCAGCGACCCACCTCAGGATGTGGGTTGACACGATTTGACCCAGGTTGAGCAAGACAAACTGCATGACGGCCAACTAAATAACCTGGCCTTGGTTTCAATTCCCCAACGAACGTTTTTGTTTATTCTGTTTAGCCATATTTTTGTTGCTTGAGACACACCATGAGCCAGATTGCAGCAGAGATGAAGAAACATTTGCTCTAATCAACATTTGGGCCAATGGTTCAATCCAGAGAAGCTTGGATGGAAGCGTCTGTAACAAGCTGCTTCCGGGGCATTGAGTCAGTCACACAGGTCAACCCTGCTTTATCAAAAGCAGTGTGAAATCGCGTAGCCGACCCACATGACACCGGGTTGCACTTGCCAGTGTGAAAGGGGCTTTAATCATTTCACATTCCTTCCGATATAACGGGACTTTGGTGTTTTCGATTACTGTCTATCAATAGCCAAAATATCAGATGTATTTAGTTCCCGAATATTAAAGAAAAGAGATGTCCTTTTATGTACAACGATTTTATTACTCCAAATTATAGTTTGTAAAAAAAAATTGACATCATATCTCTAAAGCATACTTACGAAAAGGTGATAAACAAATGGGTAGCTTATTTCGTATAACACTGTGTAGCGCTATAATAAGAATCTAAGACCTCCCACTTTAATTAGTAAAGCATTTATAAACGCATATCATA
This sequence comes from Acipenser ruthenus, assembly GCF_902713425.1. Lineage (NCBI taxonomy): Eukaryota > Metazoa > Chordata > Actinopteri > Acipenseriformes > Acipenseridae > Acipenser > Acipenser ruthenus. The sequence goes on from NC_081192.1 coordinate 34,276,546, forward strand.
TATTCCGATTATTAAACAAGCAGTTTCGCATCCAACCATCTTGAGCGATTCATTTCGAATTTTGAAGTCAACACCCCAAATTAAGGTGCCAATAAGAACTGACCTTTTTGATTTTCTCTTAATAAAAAAAATTATAAATTGCAGAGAAATTAATTTTTGCGTGATTTACATATTTTTGTACTGCGATTAGTAAAGGTTACACTGTTCTAGAAATTCCTTTTACTTTAATTATAAGACAACGCCCAAATACGGATAAATCACGTTGAAGCCAACTGCTAATGCTTCCTCCTCACACGTGCCTCTTTTCTTTTAGTTTACAATTAAGTAGGGCGAATACACTGCTGGCAACGTGCGCACACTGACGCAGAAAAGCCATTACACGTGTGCCATCCGGTTTTTCAGTTTCTTTACAGCCGAAATGATTACTCTTACTTGAATTTATCTTTTACACAATGGCCTTTCTCGGAGCACCGGATATCTTAATATTATAACTTTAAAATTCCAACTGAACAAATCTACTTGCGACACAGCAGACAAAGAAATAATACAAATGAAAAGGGAGAGCACAGAAAAGTGTGCCTGCTACAGTCACAAAATAATGGATATTTCGCCACACCCAATAGTTCTTATAAAACATTTTAGATTTAGAGTTTCTCTTTATTATTACATATGTGCATTTTCATAATCGCAGTTTACTTCTGAAGTTATTCCACACGTACCTTCTTATTTAAAAGTAAACCTTTCCCCGTCTACTCCCTGTTGATGGATGTCCCGCTCAAGCCGGTTGACCGGGAACAAAGTGACTGACTCAGTTTTACTAGAGTCGTATCAACCAATGGGAGTTGCTGTGGTGCAAGACGACACATACCAAGTTCTCTGCACAGAGTACTTTGAGGAACAACCTTTTTTCTTTTAGGTCCGGAAGGTCTTTTTTTTTTTTTTTTTTTTTTTAAACAAAATGTGTACTTTCTTTATCCACATTACCAGTACATGGTTTCTAATGATTGAACTTGAAAATGTTATTGTACATTTTGTTTTATATTTATGTACAAATGTTATGTCGCTGATTTAAAAATAAGTGTTATCTTTACAGAAAAGGTAGTGCATATACAAATGCCCACTTTGGGTTGGACTTACATTTTTTGTTTGTTTGTTTTTAATAAACCTGAATTTAACAGTTAACATAAGTTCTCCTGAACATGCACTTGAGCCACACCCCCACATAACAACCACTGAGTCTGGCAAAGAATCATTATTCGTCAGATATATTTAGTAATGATGTGAATTTTAGGAGATTTTGGGAATCGGGTACAAACCGGGCAACTCTTGGGAACCGGGTATTTTGAATCCGATTCCGGCTCCCAAACTAAACACGTCCGTGTGTCAATGTGTGACGGGGGACAGGATCTTTGATATTTGTATCCGGTTCGTCGGTTTCAAAGCAGGAACCGGGTACCCAATTTCAAAGGAAACGATTCGTACATCTCTAATATTTTGTGTTGTTTTAAAATTATTAGATCCCTCTGTCGCCGTGAAAGAAATACTTTTAACCCTCGCTGAAAATTATGGAGCCAGTGACGAGTAATTTGGATTTGGAATTAATATTACTGCCCTGTTAGAAAACCATGTAATGTGAGAGTTCGCTCTTTTTCAAGCATGGTATAGTAAGTATAAGTTCATTCAAGAAAGCACATTAGTCACTAATTAATACGACAAAGACCAAAATACTCAATCAATCAATCAACCAATTTTTATTTTATATAGGGGAATAATAATAATAATAATAATAATAATAATAATAATAATAATAATAATAAAGAATGTAGGTCATTTCAAATATTTGTACATGACAAAAGATTTGGCACTTTAGTCTGTAAAAAATGAATTTAACTTATTTAAAAATATATTAATTGATTGAAAAACATTACACAGCAATTAAGCTGCATTATAAAGTAAATAGCTGGAAAAGTGGTAATTATTTTCAACATCTTTTGAAGAAAAACATTTTGGCAACAAATCAGATGATGGTCAAGACAAAGGAGCTGGATTCATGTTTGAGAAAAGAACTCATAACAAACTACAACAAAGGAAATGGTTACAAAGCAGTATCAAAGAAATATGAAATATCAAAATCCGCAATCAGAGCAAGAATCAAGAAGTACCGCAGAAGAAAGGTCCAAGATTAAAAGCCAAGGACTTAAGAAAGATTTAGACACATCAGGCATAATAGTGCATGAAAAAAATGTGTAAAAGACACAGAACACAGCACAGTTGAATGCACATAGACCTCGCTACAAACCACTTTTAAAGAAAATTCATAAAACAAACCATCTTAAATAAGACAAGAAATATGAACAAGAATCTGAAGCATTCTTCAACAAAATTCTCTGGTCTGATGAAACTAAAATTTAACTTTTCTTCAAAAATAGACCATAGTATGTTTGGAGAACAAAGGGAAAGCCTTCAATGAAGAAAACCCTTTACCTACAGTTAAACATGGAGGTGGTTCAATAATGAAATGGGGGTGTTTTAGCAGTTCAGAAACTGGAGACATACATGTGATAGAAGACCAAATGAGTGCAGCCGTGTATCAAAACATTCTACAATGTACAATTATACCATTCTTTCGTAGGCTGACAATTTATCTTCCAACACAACAACAAACCAATGCAGAGGGCTAAATTAACTCTGGAGTTCTTGAAGAAAACAAAGATAAAAGTTGTGGAATGGCGTTCACAATCACCAGATTTCAATCCAATAGAAATGCTTTGGACTGAACAGAAAAAAGATCTAGCAAAGCATATCCAATCTGTCTGAGCTGAAGGAAATATGTAAAACAGAATGGGCCCAGATTTCACCAACAAGATGTAACATAATGGTGAATTATCATAAACGTCTGAAAGCCATAATAAAAGCAAAAGGAGGACACACGAAATACTGAAGCAGGGGTGCCAATAATTTTGTCATGAATGAATACTTTAAATTAAATAATTATTTTATATATTTGTTAAATTACAAAAAATTGTGTATTTTATTTTCTGATATGTCAAAAATTGTTTAAAGTTTACTAAATGCTTGTCCTTAAGCTGTTACCTTGAATTATAGTATAAGCGTACGGTGCCAAAACGTTTGTCTGCGACTGTATGTTGGCTGATATTCTGGCAGTGCTTGCACAATTAAAAACCATTGTTATCTATGTAGTCCAAAATAAATCAAATTGATAAAAATGGGTGCTTTACAGTATATACATGCAGTATAAACAGCAAGACACCACTAAACTATGTGTTTAACAGTAACTCGATTCAGGCCTGTAGACACAATTGATGGACTTTAACTTGTCTGCTAACTAAGCTTTAGGACCCTGAGGAATCATACCAGATGTCGAAATCATGAATGTGACGTAGAGAAAGGAAACACCCCTTCGGAATTGTTGTATGATGATGCCGCCATAGCAGGAAATTGATGCTGTTTCTGACACTCCAGTGGGCATGTAACTGTAACTAGCTGTTCACGAATAAAGGGGCACGCTTGGTGCTCTGAAACAAATACAGTAAAGGGGTCGTCTACTAACTCATGTATTCACTAGAAAAGAAGCATACACACCAGCTTTGTTTGTTCCCGGAACTCGGAAGACTCGTCAGTCTGCTTCTGCGTCCGTGGTATGTGATGGTGATTTATGATTTAACTTGCTGTATTTATACCGCCATGTCTACACAAACCACCAGGATTATATATATATATATATATATATAGAGAGAGAGAGAGAGAGAGAGAGAGAGAGAGAGAGAGAGAGAGAGAGAGAGAGAGAGAGAGAGAACAGATAAAGGTTAATCTGGTCGTTATTAAATATAGTAACTTAAGGTATTGACTTGGGATGCAGAAAAGTGAAAAGCTAAGAAATTATATTTTCATTTTGTACACTGTGAATGATGTTGGAAAATGTTCCCCGCATTTATTATTTATCTTGTGCAACACACTGTACGTAATTCGCTAAATTGTACATTATGCGTTGTGCGAGCGTTGTGTAACATTGACTTTTACATATTGTTTTATACTATTTTATTTGTTACGTTTTCTCATCGTCTGCTTTTTTTTTCAGATCCACTTGTGCTTGCGTGGCAGTGATGTGGTCTGGTTATTTGTGACCTCACGTCACTCCAGCAACGTTGATACAGTTCCGCGCAGAGGGGCTGGAGCTTTACAAATCTGAAATCACAACCAGGAAGGGGACACATTCATTCATACATTCATACATTGATACATGCATCCTTTTCCATTCATTCATATCCACTCGTAAAAAATATACAACCAAGGAGCTAAGGTGCATCAGTAACACAGTGACCAACTAAAGCCAAATATTTTTTTTGTATTATTTATTTATTTATTTATTTATTTATTTATTTATTTATTTTAATTAACTTACCAGTAAGTTTTATTTTTTCAATTTTAACATTCAAAATGGAGGATGAAAACATGGATCAGCTCATTCTTGTACTGAATCAGCTGGTGTTGTGGGTTGCTGCGGGTGCCATGATGTTTGGAGGTGTGGTGCCATACGTTCCTCAGTACAGGGACATCAGAAGAACGCAGAATGCTGAGGGATTCTCAAGTTACGTGTGTCTCGTCTTGCTGGTGGCAAACATTTTAAGGATATTGTTTTGGTGAGTTCATACTATTACTATTATTTTGTTGTAGCAAATAAGTTTGAGGATTCATTTATATTTGAAATTTCCACCTTCTATTACCAGCCACTAAACCCAGAAAATGAATATCAGACACAGCTTAACTAAGCAGCCATGTCTAGCCCCTTTGGTGACCAGTTAACTCAGGTTTCCCTGTATATATAGTAGCTACTGTAGGACCTGAAGCCAGAAGCTGGAATGTGCCCCATCACCTTGGGGTTCATTGTTGATGTTATGACTTTCAATTAAGGTTAGGGTAAGTGACAGGGTTTGACTTAAGGTCAGGGTAAGTGACTGTTTGAGTTAAGGTCAGGGTAAGTGACAGGGTTTGGCGGTTTTAATTATCCACTGATTTACCCAATAGGGTCATATTTCAACTGTATTTCACTTACAATTACGTCTCACCCGAAAGACGGAGCACAAGGAGGTTAAGTGACTTGCTCAGGGTCACACAATGAGTCAGTGGCTGAGGTGGGATTTGAACCGGGGACCTCCTGGTTACAAGCCCTTTTCTTTAACCACTGGACCACACAGCCTCCTTATAAAAGTTTACTATAGTAAAAGCACAGCAAAGTGCAATAAAACAATATGAAAACTTGGCAAAGCATACAGTGTAGGTAAGCATTGTAAAGCCCAGAGAGGTATTGTAATGCATATTAAAAAAATGGCACAAAATGGTAAACTATAGTATAACCACGGGAACATTGTAAAATCACTGTGCAGAAATACTGTGGTAAATATTTATAAGGGGTATTCTGTAATACTCTGTAAACAGGTCTATTCTGTCTGCTGCAGCAGTAATAATTTCAACCACTATGGTGTGTGTTGAGCAAGTGTGCCACTCTTCTCATAGATTGTCTTTGTACCAGTGCGCATGGTGGTTAGGATTAAGTACCTCTTTGGAAATATGGATAAAAGGCATCTTTATTATTATTATTATTTATTTCTTAGCAGACGCCCTTATCCAGGGCGACTTACAATCGTAAGCAAATACATTTCAAGTGTTACAGTACAAGTAATACAATCTGTCAATAATGAATCCGCCAAGGCTATTGGAATGCTACAGAATTTGTGGTACCTGCATTTCACATGCCCTGTGTCATCAGTAGACTGTGGAACAGGTTTGACTTGAACAGGTTTGACTCGAACAGGTTTGACTGAAAATCCTTGTTTGTTTTGAAGCTTTTATAAAGCTAAAAAAAACACATTTAACTCAACATCTGGGAAATTAAGCAAACAACCAAGCAAAGATGTAATAAACAATGCAGGACTGTCATTTCCGTATAAATGCCATATTGGGACTTACTTGAAAGCTATTTGAAATCAGACTTGTTCATTTCCATCAGCTGCAGATCAAGATCAGGAAGCAAGTTTTAAATCTCCACCCTTGCGGTTACCTGTGGATCTAATTTACAAAATGACCAGGCACAACCGCCTTAGACTCCCATACCTCCCCTCACATACCTTCTTTTTTTATGGTCTTGCATGATCCCTTTCCTTCTGATATACTGTATTCCTTCAAATATTTAAGATGCAATTTTTTAACCAAATCTTTCTTAAAAAAAATGGCCTGCGTCTAAATTAGAGTATCGTGATAATGTGTATTAAAACAAAAGATGTGACCAGCGGTCCTGATAAGCTTCGTACCTGGTGTTTTTTGTGCATTAAAAATCCAAAATACACACTAAATTTAAATTTAATACCTAAAAATGCGCATTGCAATTTTACTGAACAGCTTGTCTACCTCCCCTAAAACTTCCACTAACAACTACATCTCCCAGAATACAATGTCTTCAGTTACTAGGAAAATATACACAAGAAAAACCAACCCAACAAACGCTATCCAGTCTCTGGCTAGCCCTGTTGTCTTTGCAGCCAATCACAGTAAGAATAAGAAAAAATTGAAGCTACACAGGCAGTGTTGCCAGTATTTTAACGTATTTTAATTTCTGTCAACCCTGATGCACTTTCTTAAAGGCACAGTCTGGTAACAAGGCATTATGCAAATGAGAATTTGTTCTCAAGTAATTAAGCACATATAACACAATAAAAAAAAAAAGTTATGATTGCAAATAGTGTAGTTACTATTTGTTACAATGGGAAACATCTGAGGTGATTGTGATATCACAGTTTCCGCTCCTGATTGGGAGGGTTTTCGGGAAAAAGTGGGCGGGGTTTTGTAAAAGTAGTTGGCAACCCAGTACAAAGGTTGAAGCGTAAACACACCAGTCCAGCTACAAATCCAATTGGAACCATTGTCGCAGGCAACCGCTAAAAAAAGGTGCCTATAATATAAGAAACAACAAGTTTTATAACTTTGTGGCAGGGTGGCTAAGTGGTGACGTCGGGCCAGAGTGCAGGAAGGAAAAACTGACACCAGGTAATGCAGTGCAAAAAGGACGCGGCGTGCGCCGTTTATTCAAAAACAATAAAAATAAATAAAAGGTTTTAACAAAAAGAAACTTGCTCAAAGAGCGAAATAAAAAAGATAAACAAAACAAATCTCAAACACAAAACACTACTCTTAAAGGTCTGGCTGGGCAGTAGCCTTCACGTTTTCTTTAAGTTTCAGTTTCAGTTTTAAATTTATCTCGCTCCTTGCTCGCTCTCGTTCCTCCTTTGAACATCCATCATCCGGAACCGAGAACGCTGCAGGTTTATATGCAGGTGACCATCTTCTGCACAAGGTTTTTAATTACTCCTGGCAGAGGACGAGTGACCAACCTCGCCTCTGCCAGAACACGTTTAAATGAAAACAAAACAATAACAAACAAACGCACGGCTGCGCCGTCATATTTAAATACATAATAAATCATAAAACAAAAATACAAAATAACACAGGCGGAGGGGGAGACCTCGTTCTAAAAATAAATAAACAAATACATGTACAGGGCTCCTCACCCTGTTACAAACTTATAAATGCATGTCCTTATTTTATTTACCTGTATGGCTTATGAGTTTTAACATCTTCACCTCTTTTTTTTTTTTTTTTTTTTAAAAAAGCACTGAGCCGATAAAGAACCTTGTAGCACACGTGTGGTTGCACAGCAGTTCAAAGTAACATTGCAGTTAAAATGGAAGGCTCTTTTTTTAATGCCTACCCCATTACCATTAAAGGTTGTACAGTATTTATCGAGATTACTCATGACTTCAAGGTAATGTTGCATTTTACCCTTTGAAAATACGTTTTACTCTCTTAGTGCTAAAATTAGAGGGTAAATTACTTCCAGACCCAAAACCTTATCTGGAGCGCTGGATGTGACTGCCCGGGTACACAAACAGGAATGTGACTGACTGCTGAGGGAAGATGAACAAAACCGTCATTGATCTCGAATTATCTGTGACATACAGGCAGCCATTTTCAAACAAGCATCATTAGCTTCCTAAGGAATTCAAAGAGAAGCTTTAAAATTTTAGCATTGGCTTAATTCTAACAAACAGTATCAGCTTGGACAGATTGGAAATGCTGATCAGATCCCCATATTTTTCAACATGTCACCTGAATGGCTATTGCCAAACACATTGACCTGATCTTTAAGGGTGATTTTTATCGTTTCCAGCATCTTTAAACAGCTTGTTTATGATAAGTGTATTGATTTGGTTATCAAACAAACATCTTTGGTTATCAGCACCAGTCTTACCAGTCCCAGCAGCAGTGTCAGCATCAGTCTTACCAGTCCCAGCAACAGTGGCAGCACCAGTCTTACCAGTCCCAGCAACAGTGGCAGCACCAGTCTTACCAGTCCCAGCAACAGTGGCAGCACCAGTCTTACCAGTCCCAGCAGTGGCAGCACTAGTCTTACCAGTTGCAGCTGTAGCATCAGTGTCGCCAATATCAGCATTAACTTCAGTAGCAGTGAACCAAACACATGTGTCTCAATGAAGGTATACTTATTCATATTTATAAGTTATATTTTTCTTGTCCTTTTTAATATCACGTATTTATGAGAGTGTGAATAGGGTAATTTTAGGTTGATGTGTTTTTGTTGGGAGATTTATTTTAAAAAAATATGGGTCATGAAATTTCAAACATCATGCAAGGTAGGTCACTGGGGAAAAAGACTTGGCGACTGCAGTTTGCATTAATAGTCTCCAGGCTTGGGCTCCCGAGTGGCGCATCCAGTAAAGGTGCTCCGCGCGGAGTGCAGGATGTGCCCTATAGCCTGGAGATCGCAGGTTCGAATCCAGGCTATGTCACAGCCGTCCGTGACCGGGAGTTCCTAGGGGGCGGCGCACAAGTGGCTGAGCGCTGCCCGGGTAGGGAGGGCTTAGGTCAGCAGGGGAATCCACGGCTCACCGCGCATCAGCGACCCCTGTGGCCGATAGGGCGCCTGTGGTTCTGCAGTGGAGCTGCCAGATCTGTGTTGTCCTCCGGCACTATAGATCTGGTGGCATTGCTGTGGATCTGCAGTGCGAAAAATGACGGCTTGGCAGGAGCACGTTTCGGAGGACGCGTGTTCCAGCCTCCGTTTCCCGAGTTGGCGGGGGCGTTGCGAGCGGTGAGCCGAGGATACAGATAATAATTGGGCATGCTAAATTGGGGAGAAAACCGGGGTAAAAAAATTGGCGACGACTAAATTTAAATAAATAAATAAATAAATAAATAAATAAATAGTCTCCAGGCTTTATAAGATGATAACTATCACATTCGTAACAAAAACAGGATGTGCAGGTTTAGACAAAAATTAGATTTTTGCCTCAGTAAAAATCTATTCCAAGCTCTGCCCTTGTAAGGTAATTTAAGTTGTAAGACTTTATTTTAGCTGTAACAGCCTTTTCTAAATATAGTTCTGTAGAAGTCAGATTTTCAGAAAGACAAAGTCATGTTTCATCATAATTTTTGTGGTTAGAAACTTTGCCTTCACTTCTTCAAAAAGCTTTGTGACTGTTCCTGTACTTCTTGTGGCCTCTTGTACTTGTAGCAAACAATTCCTAAAATGGTATAACACTTGTACAATTGTTTCATTGTAGAGCCAGGTTGACCATACATATTTCTACTTAATTAACTAGTCAGGTTTGCTTAATTCATTTGTTTACTGGGAATACCTCATACATAAATGAGGAATTATTGGGATTAGGTGTTAACTAAAAAGGTGGTGCAGATAGGATTGAACCAAAACCTGGGGCTGCCTACCCCTTGACAAGGCCAGTTACTCTGAAGTCTCTTTAAGAGTGGAGATGTTTCTTCTCTTGGCAGTTACAGGGCGTCTGTCTTGCCAGTTCTGTCAAAGAAGTGAAAAAAACATTTCTGAATCAAATTATATCATTGACAACAGACAATAAAGAAGATTACAGGGGCAGTGTTTATTGGCTTCACTAAATCTATCAGAGCGCTCGCAAGCCATTGTAAATTCTGACATTTTGCCAAAATCTTTAGGTGTCCCCCGAGGGTCAATTCCTGAACCTCTTTTATTTTCAATTTTTATTAGTGAAATACCTAGTGTAGCTATGTATGCAGATGACACTGCTTTATTGTATCTCTGATAACACTGATGAAAAGTGATTTTATTTAACTTCAGGATTAGTTTGATAAAAGTGGTTTGAGTTTCAATTAAAAAAAGATGAATACCATGTTGTTTGGTTCAGAGAAAAAGGTGCAAAATATCAGTTCACACTTTAATGTTGTCACTTGTAATAATATAACCTTGGAGAGAGTTGATAGTTTTAAATACTTAAGTGTTCATTTTGATACAGCTCTTAAATTTTGAAAAAAAAGCTGAATGTGGTAAAATTGGAGCAAAACTTGCATTAGTGTGGTTTCATTTATGATATAGGCCTACATGACCGCAAGTAAAGTGATGTTAAAGAAAATAGATACTACTTTTAACAGGATTTTATAGATTTATTCTTCAATGTGGTCCATTAGAACAACATTACACTCTGTACACCAGGTTAAACTTATTGTCCCCTGAGCATAGAAGGAACTTCCACTGGAACCAGATCCTTTTTAACGAGGGAACAATAAACTGCCTGTTTATATAAATAGTCTGTTCCAATAGTTTAATTGTGTTTCATTCCTTAAGAAATGTTGGTGATAAGAAATATTTTAAAATGCCACCAGTGAAGTGCTATTGGAAGAACAGTTTTTGCTTTTGCTGCCCCCTCCTACTGAAATAAACTACCCACAGAACCCAGATCCACAGTGTCACATTTTAAGAGACTGTTGTTTGATCTCTTGAACCAGCCTTGTGATTGCACGTGATGTGAAGTGAATACAATAAGACATGGATTGTGAAGCTGTGTGTTTAGTGTATGCTTCTATGTAATTGTATCTTACTCCTTCCTGGGGTGCCTTTGTGAACAAGCTGTTTGCAGCTCATGGCTTTTCCAGTGAATACAATTTTAAATAAATAAATAAATATAAAATATTAATGATGTATTTTTGTGTTGCATTCAGGTTTGGGAGACATTTCGAGACACCACTCCTATGGCAAAGCATAATCATGATTCTGACCATGCTAATCATGCTCCGCCTCTGCACTGACATCAGGGTGGCCAGTGAACTCAACACGAAGCGCAGAGCCTTTGCAGGTCAGTGACCGTTACTTTTATTAACACCCTAACTGTTATTCAAAAGATTATCAAGGCAAACTCATAACGTGTTTTCTTTACACACCTTGCTTTGCTGATATACTGTCATAGTTGTGATAGCTTGCAGTTTTCTCGACCATTGTTTGGCAATTGTGTTTCAGTAAGAAAAGAACAAAAAACAAACTTTACATTCATTAATAATTATTTAAATAAGATTTTAGAACACAGTCCATGCTATTGATAAACACCAGGGCTGAAGTCATTTAGTTTAGAGAAAGGGGCACTTGTAGTAATTTAAGGGCCCTGTGCTGTGTACACAGCCTAAATACAGTTTCAAGACCACATGTAGTAAACAATGGTGCAAACGTAGCCCTGTCAGGTCAAGGTTACATTTGTTTTGCATTTTTAATGTCATGTTCAGAACTTAGAGACAAGTCAATTGCACAGGCAGTGCCAAGCAAGCTGCCCCTGCAGACTAAAATAACAATGAATTGCCCTGTTAAACAGTTCTACTGCACTAGTAACTGAACTTGCAGTAGCTCAACAGAAACCAGAACAGAAGCATTTCAAAACAAATACTTTTCAAATGAGTAAAATATAAAACTAGCAAGAACTGCTACTGTAATGCAACTAAGTTGCTTCTTTCTAGTTTTAAAACCATGCCTTTGCTCCTAAGAGTTTGTACATTTTGTTATATCCCAGTAAATCATTAGAAATATATGTGTTAAGCTACATGCAAATCGACTTTTTTTTTTTTTTTTTTTTTTATCAAACATGCAGTATGAAAACTAAAGGTTGCTAATGCCACAGTTTCTGGCACAAAAAAGGTGAACATTTTTGGTGTGTTTGGTTCAAATCCACTTTTTAATTTGTAAGTTATATCCTAAGTATTTACAGAGGAGGAACATTTTAAAAAGTGCAAATCTCATATCACTGTAATAGTTTTAAGAGGGAGGGAAGGTATCTTGCATGCCCTGTTTGTTCTAGCAGTTCCTCACAGATGCCCACTGCTGTAGGCTGACTGATTTCTCTATAGGAAACCATCTCCATGCTATCCATAAACTACAGCACAATGTCCAGTAACTAATGCAAAATGGTAATATTTCACTTAAACTTCTGTTGAATTACTGATAGAAACTTGTTGAAGTCTGAAAACCCCTAATGTTATGGTACTGTAGGTCATGGTACTTGTATTTAATGCTACCAAGACACTGAGAGAGTTCTAGTTGAAACATTTCTCATTTAATTTATTATATTTCTTTTAGTATTCCTAATGGTACCAATGATTGCACATGGTTTCTCTGAAGCATAGTATTGTTATTTTTGAAGGAAACGTACCTTCCAAAGAACTGGGTTGTTTATTCTCTGCTTTACATTAAACAGTGATTTACACTATTTTATTAATGTCTTGATGTTCTTCACTTGCACGTGTTAACTTTAATTCATCTGCAGGGATGTAAAAACTCTGCAGTCTTGTGATTGTATTTTTCCCTCCAATTCAGTTTGAGTTGAGGTTATATGGTGAGATGATTAAACCTTTGGTAAAAAAAAAAAAAATCAGGAAGTGTTAGCAAACAGCCCTTTTTTTTGTTAAACATTTCTGCTGTTTAACCTCCTTTTTGACATCGAAGCATCATCTCAGTCACTAGAAATGGGCTCATAGCAATGTGATTGAGATGTATTTACACAGAAGCTTGGTACAAGATGGAGCTGCTCACCTTAAGACAGTGCGAGTGGAGGTCAGAGCAAAGCATGCAGTGATCTCAATTCCTTTGATGTGTATCCTTCATATACCCATTACTTTGATTCTACTCTTCTACATGAAAAGAACAAACACAAACAAAGGACCAAGTCTTGAGCCCCAGCAGTTAAATAGATATGGACAGTGCCTCCTCCTGGGGGTTGCCTCAATTTTCCACTTGAAATGTAACGCCCAACTTCTGTACATGTTAAGTACAGTCCAAGTACTTTATGTACCAACTTATGTAGCTACAGCGTACCAACACGTCTACATTATACTTGATACGTCTACTAAATTTCAAGATAATTGGGTTTATTCAGTTAATCTAATGTATGTTCTATAGTAAAATTAAACATCTTGCAGTGCATGTAGTTCTATTTTGTTTATTTATGTCTGTAAGTGGTTTTTACATTTGTTAGGCCCCAATGTGTTTTACCAAGTCCTTAGTGAATCCAGGATGGCATTCCCTGGGGTGGGCTGCATCTAAAGTTGGAAATCTATGATAAATAGAACAAACTAACTGGATGAAAGTACAGTGGTGTAAAATATATCAAAATGCTGTACAGAATGACAGTGTACCTGTAACTCTTCACTGTGTAGTACATTTCTGCTTAAACTGTTTGGAATTACTAATGCTACTAAAACAGAAAAATGGCAGACAGTTTTCAGTACAAACACCGGAAAGTGACCAGAGGAGTTGAGCTGTCAGACTTGCTTAAGTTTATGGCTCAGTTGGAGAACTGTGGAACATTTTTAACTCTACTAGGCCCATGGCTTGAATAATTGAATGGGACCAGTTATATATGCTTGAGACATTTGCATAATTCAATACTACACATAAAACCATGCATCACGTTCAAAATTAATTACAGTGGTCTCCAGCTAAGAGAACACCCCTCAGGAAGCAATCGAAGTGTTCTCTTAAGCAAAGCGTTCTCTAAGACGGAGTTGACCACCAGACACAATATGAATCAATAAATAAATAAATAAATATGTATTACTTGACTTCCGGTTGGACTCAATCTAAGATGGCCGCGTAATTTTACTATTTTTACTAACTGTGGGCATTTTTCTACCGATATTTCTGCTCATGAATACCGCAGATAAAAGAACGTCTTTGGAAATGGAACCCCATACACCCTCCCCTTCGATGAAAAACAAGGGTAAAAAAGCAAGAAAACAGGTCACCATGTCGTCGGATACGTTGACTGACTCTAGCACGGGGCCGCATGGAGAAGACTTGCCTTGGTTACCTGACTCTCAAGTGGAGTAATTGAAGGTCTTTTTCGCCGATTCTGTCAAGGATATAAAAGGTGCGCTGTCCGAACTCTCTGTTGATGTTAAAGCTATACGCAATGACATGGATTTAATTCGGTCCAGACTACAACAGGTTGAAAAGGAAGTGTCAACGCTGACCTCTTCGATACAGACGCATGGCAAGCGTACAGATATTCTGCAGGCCGCTCAGAGGCAAAATAGAGATAGCATTAAGGATGCAAAGGCTGATATTACTCTGCTACAGCCGCGTGTGGCGGAATTGGAGGATCGCAATCGTCGGTCTTCCTGAAGGAGAGGAGGGCGATGATCCGATCTCTTTTCTTCAACACACTTTGCCACTTTGGTTTCCCTCCCTGCCTTCCAAAGGTGTCATTGAGATCGAGAGGGCTCATCGGATTTATAGTGGAGCCAATACCCAAGGAAACACGCACCACGCACACTGATTTTTAAACTCCTTAGGTATAATGACAGGCAAGCTATTTTGAAAGCATATTGGCAGCCTGGTACACAGATATCGCAAGGTCAGTCAAAGTTGTTGCTGTTTCCAGATTATTCTAATTTCACAGCTGAGCACAGAAAAGCCTTTGCACCGATCCAATCGTCTCTTAAACAGATGAGCATCCAGAGCTTTCTTTTATACCCATCGAAGCTTAAAATAATGCACAACGGCCAATCTAATGTGTACAGCACCCCCCAGGATGCCCAGCAGTTTGTTCTGGAGTTGAAGCGGAATGCCTAACCTATGGGACGGGACTGCAGACTTATTGCAAGCTTGTTCTACAATCAGTCGGTTCTTTACTTGATGACTGGTCTGTCGCTTATTTGTACTTAATAATGGATGCCTGGCCTGAGGAATAGTGCAGCCACTATAGGATAATTCTGCCCTGGACAACTGTTTGGACTTCTATGAGCTGTATTATTGGACATTTGCTTGTTTTAGGTAAGAGTTTGAATTTGCAATGTCTATCAGTCACCAGAGGGGGGAGTAAACGAACAACTATAGGTACGCTCATACAGGCTGTCATGGTGTACTTTGTTTATACTTTTTCAAAGACTTTTCTTTGGGACTTAAAGTTCTTTATCTGTTATTGTAATTTTATGCGTAATACGATCTTTATCATTATGGGCTGTTGGGTGTGTGTTGTCCCATCTTGGCTCGAAAGCCAAAGAAGTGCTGTTAATTTTGTTTTTGCTGGTCATGTGGGGCTGTAAGGATCTCTGGCCCCGGCCGACTAGCTTCTTAGAAATGTTTGTAGTTTCGTTTTGCTTTATTTACTTTGTTATTTGTAGTTTGTGTTCTACCTGCAATCGCATGGCGGGTTGTTGTATTTTTGCTGATTTTCTCTTAAACAGCTGCCATTGTTTTGTATTATGTAAGCCTGTTAGGATTTACGTGCTGTTTTATTTCCTTGTGTTATGTTTATTGACTCTTTTTGCTTTTGTTTTTCTTGCTTGGTGAGATGTGTAATCTGGATCTCCTTTGGTTTTTGGTGCGACACAATGTGTATACTGTGGTGTTGCGCAGGACCTGGGGATTGGGCTTTCTATTGCAAATATTAGACCTCCTCAATGAATAACTGTAATATTTTATCTTGGAATGTGCGTGGCTTGAACACGCCCATTAAGAGATGTAAATGCCTTGATTTTCTCCATCGCAAGCTTGTTGCTATTGCTTTTATTCAGGAGACCCATACTAAAGCTGCCGACGTACACAGATTCCAAAACAAACATTATAAAATTATTGCCCGTTCATGTGCCCTGAATAAGTCAAAGGGAGTTTTGATCCTGGTAGATAGGAAACTCAACATTACTGTGGGTGTCTCTGGGGGTGATGCAGAAGGTAGATTTTGTTTTGTGATTGTTACTTTCAATGGGACTAAATTGTGTCTTGCGTCTTTATATGCACCCAATGCATTTGATCCTCAGTTTTTAGAAAACGTTAGACTCAAATTATCTGAATTTCCTGATGCTGCAATTCTCTTAGGTGGTGACTTCAATCTGGTTTTTAACCCGACGCTCGATACCTCGCACAGCGCTGCAGAGCCTCGTGTAGCAGTTTCAAAATCTTTCCAGAACTTTGCACAGGATTTAAATGTATGGGACGCATGGCGCATTAGAAATGCGAATGTAAAATATTTTTCTTTCTTTTCCCATCCCCACAAGACTTACTCGCACATTGATTATATATTTATCTCCCCTAGTATTTTGCATTATATTATTACCACCGACATATTACCAATCCTTATTTCAGATCACGCCCCAGTTTTGTATTCATTTAATTTTACTCCTGGAGCAGCCCGTGCCAAAAGATGGCGCTTTAACTCCTTTCTCCTTCAGAACGAGGATTTTTTAAAGTATATATCCAATGGATTGAAAACCTTTTTAGAAATAAACTACGACCCTGATCTTAACCCCCATTCGTTATGGGAAGTCACAAAGTGTTTCATCAGAGGCAGTTGCACTTCATTTGCATCTAACCTAAACAAAACTCGTAATAAGCATATTTCTCAATTAGAGGCTCAAATTTTACAGTTGGAAACATTACAAAAGATTAACTTTCTAGAAACCAGAGCAAGACAGCTCTCTTCCCTGAAAGCAGATTTTAGAAATCTGACCAGATCTAAAGCAGAATTTCTGCTTCTTAAAACTAGACAGCTTTACTACGAACATGCTGAAAGGCCTAGTAGGCTCTTGGCTTTAAGACTTAAACAATCGGAACGTTTGGCTTCTATTGATGCTATTAAGGACTGCAATGGCACAATGCTTTCTCAACCCTCCCAAGTTAATAAAGTTTTTCAACAATTTTACTCTCAGCTTTACAAATCTGAATCTGTTTCTGATTTGAATAGGACTAGGGAATTTCTGAATTCACTGAATTTGCCTAACCTAGTGGCTGATCAAGCTGAACAATTAGACGCTCCTATCACTTTGGAGGAATTAAAAGCTGCAGCTGCGTCCATGCAAAAACGTAGGTCTCCAGGTTTAGATGGCATTCCGCCTGAATTACTTTTGGCAGTCTGGGATATGGTTGGCCCTTTAATTCTAAATTCTATAAATTATTCTTTACAAACTGGCTCATTTCACAGAGATCAGAAGTCAGCTTTGATTTCACTACTTCTCAAAAAGGGTAAAGATCCTCAGGAATGCTCCAGTTATAGGCCCCTTTCACTCTTGAATTCGGATTTAAAATTATTTGCCAAAGTATTAACTAAAAGATTAGAATTATACGTAGGTAATTTAATCCATTATGACCAGACAGGTTTTATGAAGGGCCGTCTCGCATCTGACAATATGCGCCGACTTTTGCATGTTCTTGACTCTGCCCCCAATAAATCAGTTTCCTGTGCGGTGTTTTCTTTAGATGCTGAAAAAGCATTTGATCGCTTGGAATGGAACTATTTATGGGCAGTTTTGGAACGTTTTGGTTTTGGTCCCTCTTTTATTAATATGGTCCGCACTTTATACACCAACCCTACTGCGTGTGTGCAAACCGGCTCATTTATGTCTCCTCAGTTTCCACTTGAAAGAGGCACACGGCAAGGCTGCCCGCTTTCTGCCTTGCTCTTTGCCCTTTCCTTGAAACCCCTAGCTCAGGCTGTTAGGCAAAACCCTGGCAACACCCCCATTGACATAAAGGGATCCAAACATCACATATCTCTTTATGCTGATGACATACTACTTTTTCTCTCTGACATTTCCAAATCAATTCCACAGGCTCTGAAACTATTTGATGAATTTGGCTTTCTGTCTGGGTACAAAATAAACTGGTCCAAGTCTGTCCTAATGCCCCTGAACCCAGCAGCTAAAACTGCCCCTCTCCCTCCTGACATCCCTGTTCAAATACAAACTTCAGGTTTTACGTATCTGGGCATTAAAATACACCCTAATTTTCAACAGATTCGCAAAGATAATTTTACAGGTGCCTTGATTAAAATCAAAGCTGATTTGGCGAGATGGTCTCCTTTGCAACTTACGCTGCATGGTAGAATTTCTATTATTAAAATGAATGTTCTTCCTCGCATTAATTTTCTATTGTCAATGCTACCTTTATCACTCCCTCACAAATATTGGGAAGAAATTAATTCTATGTGCAGTGTTTTTTTGTGGAATAGCAAACGTCCTAGAATTCGATTGGCTACTTTGCAGCGTCCCAAAATACTTGGTGGTCTAGCCATGCCAAACTTTAAATTCTATTATTGGTCCTTTCAGTTGAGAGTTTTTAAGACATGGCTGGACCCAAGTGCCCCAGTTTCATGGCGTGCAATAGAAGAGGCTATATTTAAAACTATTAGGATCCAAGATCTCCCATTCTCTGGCCTTAAAAATAGGGCTATATCTTTACGAATGGGCCCCATTATTGCTAATTCATTAGACATCTGGAAGAAAGCTAATAAATACCTTGGTATTTCTTTTAATTTTCATAAATTCTCCCCAATCTGGAATAATTTCTTTCTGTTCACAGGCTCACAGCCTTTCTTTTACCCACCCTGGTCCACTAGAAACGTTCATGTTTTGAATGATATTTTTGATGATACAGGCTTACGCACATTCCAAGATCTTAAGGGGACTTACTCACTCCCTGGGTCCTCTTATTTTATGTATCTTAGGCTTCTTAGCACACCAGTTGGTTCATTTTAAATTTGTACATAGATTTTATGCTACCCCATATCGTCGATTTCAAATGAAGGTTTCTACTGATAATCTGTGCCATGGGTGCACTCTAGGGGCAGTCGGCACTTATCTCCATATGTTTTGGGAATGTCCACATATCCAAAGTTTCTGGAAATTTGTAGCTACAGCTCTCTCTAAACTTATTAATATAGAGGTGCCTCTGTTTCCTGGTCTGCTTCTGCTTGGAGATGACTCTCAAATTGGGCTTAATTTACAGACCAGACGACTTTTTCTTGCAGGGCTGACAGCAGCATAGAAGGTTATTTTGAAGGGCTGTTTGGAACCTGGTATAGTCTATAACTGCACATGGTTACACTTTCTCTTAGATATCTCACTTATGGAGAGGTCGACAGCAAGATTGCACCAGGCCAGTGCTAATACCTTAACTACATGGTCTACTGCTATCATTCTTATTAAAGACCTTCATTTAAGTTTGAGACCAACAACTCACTAGAATGTGTATATGTATGTGTGTATATATGTATGTATGTGTGTGTGTATATATATATATTATATATATATATATATATATATATATATATATATATAATATATATATATATATACAGACGTTCTCAAATTTGTTGGTACCCTTACAGCTGATTGAAATAATGCTTCATTCCTCCTGAAAAGTGATGAAATGAAAAGCTATTTTATCATGTATACTTGCATGCCTTTGGTATGTCATAGAATAAAGCAAAGAAGCTGTGAAAAGAGATGAATTATTGCTTATTCTACAAAGATATTCTAAAATGGCCTGGACACATTTGTTGGTACCCCTTAGAAAAGATAATATATAATTGGATTATAGTGATATTTCAAACGAATTAGTTTCTTTAATTAGTATCACACATGTCTCCAATCTTGTAATCAGTCATTCAGCCTATTTAAATGGAGAAAAGTAGTCACTGTGCTGTTTGGTATCATTGTGTGCACCACACTGAACATGGACCAGAGAAAGCAAAGTTCAGAGTTGTCTGAGGAGATCAGAAAGAAAATAATAGACAAGCATGGTAAAGGTAAAGGCTACAAGACCATCTCCAAGCAGCTTGATGTTCCTGTGACAACAGTTGCAAATATTATTAAGAAGTTTAAGGTCCATGGAACTGTAGCCAACCTCCCTGGGCGCGGCCGCAAGAGGAAAATCGACCCCAGATTGAACAGAAGGATAGTGCGAATGGTAGAAAAAGAACCAAGAATAACTGCCAAAGAGATACAAGCTGAACTCCAAGGTGAAGGTACGTCAGTTTCTGATCGCACCATCCGTCGCTTTTTGAGCGAAAGTGGGCTCCATGGAAGAAGACCCAGGAGGACTCCACTTTTGACAGAAAAACCTAAAAAAGCCAGACTGGAATTTGCTAAAATGCATATTGAGAAGCCACAATCCTTTTGGGAGAATGTCCTTTGGACAGATGAGTCAAAACTGGAGCTTTTTGGCAAGTCACATCAGCTGTATGTTCACAGACGGAAAAATGAAGCTTTCAAAGAAAAGAACACCATACCTACAGTGAAACATGGAGGAGGCTCGGTTATGTTTTGGGGCTGCTTTGCTGCGCCTGGCACAGGGTGCCTTGAATCTGTGCAGGGCACAATGAAATCTCAAGACTATCGAGGCATTCTGGAGCGAAACGTACTGCCCAGTGTCAGAAAGCTCTGTCTCAGTCGCAGGTCATGGGTCCTCCAACAGGATAATGACCCAAAACACACAGCTAAAAGCACCCAAGAATGGATAAGAACAAAACATTGGACTATTCTGAAGTGGCCTTCTATGAGTCCTGATCTGAATCCTATCGAACATCTATGGAAAGAGCCGAAACTTGCAGTCTGGAGAAGGCACCCTTCAAACCTGAGACAGCTGGAGCAGTTGGCTCAGGAAGAGTGGGCCAAACTACCTGTTAACAGGTGCAGAAGTCTCATTGAGAGCTACAGAAAACGTTTGATTGCAGTGATTACCTCTAAAGGTTGTGCAACAAAATATTAGGTTAGCGGTCCCATCATTTTTGTCCATGCCATTTTCATTTGTTTTATTATATACAATATTATGTTGAATAAAAAATCAAAAGCAAAGTCTGATTTCTATTAAATATGGAATAAACAATGGTGGATGCCAGTTACTTTTGTCAGTTTCAAGTTATTTCAGAGAAAATTGTGCATTCTTCGTTTTTTGTGGAGGGGTACCAACAAATTTGAGCACGTCTGTATGTATATATATATATATATTTTAATAAAATATTTTTATATATAATTTGTTTTGTATTATGGTTTATTATGATTTTTAATGTATTTATTTTACGCTTTATTTATGTTTTTATATATAGTATGTTTTTTGTTTTTTTTTACATATTTATGTATTCAACTTTTTCTTCCCCCCCCCCCATTGTAAAGATTACAATAAAAATAAAAATAAAAAATTGTTAAAAAAAAATATATATATGTATTACTTGTCATGACGTGCATCAACATATGAAATGAACTGATTAAGTAAGAGAAAAGCAATAGGCAAGTGTATGTTAATAAACTAATAATAAAGTAACAGACAAACTAACATTAATAAAGTAACTGTCAAAATAAGTTAACACAGCACTCCTACACATGTTAAAAAATGCAACAGCAGCTCTAGATTAATTATGAATACCTGTACAGGAGCAATGTTCAAGACATGCACGACATTATTTAACAGAATGGTGAACGCAAATTACTTGACGACTTGTGTCTGATTCAGGTTTTTTTTTTTCAAGCTATCTAACAATTTCCAACTTTTTGTAGCAAGAGAAGCAGCTGTGCATTTTGCGGTGATGAGGTGCACCTGTGGCAATGACATGACGGCGGTTCTTGAAAGATTGAATAAAACCAATCAGTGTGCCTCAAGTGATATGTCACTTTTGAAAACACTGAGTAAACCATTTTAATTTAAGTTTGATGATGATGAGTTATCAAGTTACAAAACAGTACTGTATCGGTTGTGAACTAATTGCTAACGGTGCCAGAAGTTGTTCTTTTAAGCGATTGTTCCTGTTCCTTTAGCCGGAGCATTTTCAATGGAAAAAATGTATTTCACCACAAGGGTGTTCTCTTAGGAGGTGTTCCTATATGCAGAGACTACTGTATTCACTGCACTGTACTTTACTCTATTAGATCTTCTGTATTGTAATGTAAAACAGTCCTGGAAATGCCTAGAATGTTACCACGCTATATTGGCCCATTGACCTGTTTTTTGGTTTTTTTTGCACTTCCTTTCAGGGTTCTTTCAAGTGTGGTGGGTGTCTCAATTTCTTTTAGCATGGGGTTTTAGGATTTTTTGGTTCACAAAGAAAACCAAGTATTTTTTTTCTTCTCCCTTCTTTTTTTGCTTTTTGTCTGTAGCAACAGACAGTAAGGATGAAGAAATCAAAGTTCCTAAGAAGTTCTTTCTGGGTATGTACTGTTTCGAAAAAAACTCCCCCCCCATCTCACACATGAACCCCTTTGTCTGTCATTCTTCATTTGCGCCTCCCATTTAACATTAAAGTAAATATTAATATGTATGAAAGTTTACTTTTGATTTGCTTCTCTTTATTACACCTTTTCTCTGATGTAATGTTTAGTCTCTTACTTGCTGTTTTGAACATTAAAATCATCTCCCTTGAATCCAAACACTCCAGAGCGCATTCTGCAGGAACACATCCAGTTTGACTAGAAATACAAGCACTGATATTTCATGCTTGTAGAATCATTTGGTTCCAGTTTTATTTTAAATAGCACTTTGATATAGATATTTATTTTGTCATTAACGCCAGACAAGCAAGTAGATATTATTTTAATTTTATTAGATAGTTGTGTTTTTTGTTCCGCGCATACAAGCTAAAAAATGTTTCAGTTTATTTGTGAACTACATTGTGGTCTATGTTTTAGGTAGCCTACACCAAAATATGTATCCTGATTCTTCAAGTGGTTTATTGTGTCAGTATTTTCTTTGAAAATGAATGACTATTTGCAGTTTGTAAAATCTTATGCTCTCACAAACACACTATAGAGAGTCTGCTTTATTTTTGAAGGCGTTTCGCATTGTTTTTTTTTGTCTGGCTTTCACCCACTTCTCCTGTAAATTAACATGTCCACCTGCTGCCCTCAACAAATGCAGTTACTTGTGGCCACTTAATTCTAACCAGGGGATCCTCATAATCGCTAAAGTAAGAACATGAAATGTATTATCGTTTTAATGTTCAAACTGCATCCAAAAAGCAGTGCAATGCATCTGAGTAAGGGAAAACTTGCATGCAATGATTGTTGTGTTTTTTTTTTGTGTTAAATTATCAGACCTATAAATATTCTGTTTAACATTAAAAGCATGTCTCTGTGTTGCCATGGGAGTATTTTACCTTTCATTGGGTTTGCTGTAGCTTGAATTATTTATTTTATTTTTGTCTGTGTGCACCACTTCTTGATTCGGTGAACAAAATCTTTGTGAATTATTTCAAAGATTGTTTTTTTTTTTTGTTGTTCATAGTCCTAATCTAAAAACTAACACATGATTCTGTTTAGCATTTAGAGTTTTGTATTTGCTTGTTTGAACTGTGCAACCAAGAATTGTAGAATGCTGCAGTAAACTGTTCTCTATATAGGTGTTCATTAATGGAGTGATAAGAGTGAGTGGTTCGTGTAAGAACTAGCAGCATTATCACTGGTCCCATTTTCAATTGTGCTACATATACTATGGGTAAGATTCATTTTTTTTTTAATTGTTTTTTTTTATTCTACTTTGAAGGATTTAGGTTTCATAACAAAACCATATGAAATTATATGATAAAACAGAAATGTTAATTATTTTTAAAATATTATAAAAAAAATAAAAATAAAGTCCATCCAAGGTATTTCACCAATGTGTCACAAAATGATATAGATGCACCTGTACATTGTGTGCCACATTTCCATTACTAGCTGTATTTCCATCAACAACATCACTAGCTATGTTTCCATCAAGACAAACACATTTCTAGCGAACTTGCAAAATTTTGCACAAATATATCTGGGCTGTGCAAAGAGGCTGAACTTCTATTGGGGACTCTGAAGGGGGTGTCACATTGGCTTTGACGCTCCTGAGATGGGAAATCGGCATGGATTGCTTCTTTTCATCACACAACAGCGAACCCTACTGGCCAGATACGAGCACATTCAGAGTGGATAAAAAGCAAGGCTGGTATCTGCTATCAGGATCGGTAGCCCGCCCACCTTTGCTCTGGATTGCTCGGCGTAAAAACGATTCAGACTTTAGGCTTGTGAGATCGGAGGACGCTCACACGCCCTCAGAACGCTTGTGCTGTGTGGGGACTCGCTGCGGTGTAGAGAAAAAAAATAACTTTATATTCCAAATTGGGGGAAAATAAATAAATAATATTTGGTCACTAAATTAAAAAATAACACAGGATGAACACAGCAGCTCTTGAGCCTCTATTTAAAATTTGTAGACAGCAAAAACGTAAACAAACCAGGTTATGTGTGCGCACGCATTGTGATCTCTATGGAAGGCCATCTGGGTTAAAAAAAACACGTTGTGCTGCTTTTAGAGCGAGTCAGAATCTCATGGAACAGAAAAAAAGCAAGCACATCATTCTGAAGTGCCTCTCTTAAACAGTGCCCATTGTTTTTTTTATATGGATTCTATATGTTATGTATTTTTTGCTGCAACTTTCTGTTGTGTAGAATGTAATACACAAGAACCAAAACGGTGAGTTTTTTCCCCTTCATTTTACAACGCCATTTCCATGTTTTGTTTTATTTGAAGTGTTTAAAGTGTTTAAATTTCAGTTTTTGTTTGCTAGTTCAGCTACAAAAAGGCACAAGTAAACCTCATGTTATTACTTTATGAAAACGTGTCGATGGCCACTGTTTACTGTGAAGAAACGGCAATGGCAAGGAATGAAGAAAATAAATAAAATGCGTTTTCAACTTTATGTACTATTTATTTCGGAAATAAACAAAACAACGTTTAACTTGAACTGCTATTTGGCATCATTTGTTTTGTAGTTAATTCACTGGGGTAAAGTAAGGCCTACACAAAGTATTCTTTACTCCTGGGATATTGTTCTACTTTAACGTGTTAAATATTGTAACTAGTGATGTGTGAACCAGTTCCTTTAAAACCGACTACCAGGTTCCTGGTTTGGATCCAACAAACCGGATACAAATATCAGGGATCCGGTTCCACTGAGTACTATTATGTTTTTAAAACACAAAACCCTTTAAATTATCAAAGACTTTTAATTTCTGTCAGATACATTTGATAACTATAATTGACAAAAGAAAAAATATATGTGCTTACCTAGACTATTTTGTTGGCATCGTTTTGGACTGTGAGTTAGTTTTGGTGTCCTTGTTTTGGAGTTTGACTTATTTTTTGCTCTGTGGTTGTTGTGGTCTTTCTAATGGTTTTTATACTGACGTAGAACACATTGACACATGGACATGTTTTTTGAAATAGTTTGGGAATCTGACTCAAAATACCCAGTTCCAATGACAGATACCTGATTCCAAAAACGTCCTCAAATGCACATCATTAACTGTAATGTCTTGCTGTAAAATAAAGGCACGCACACAGGGGCCAGCCCACCTACCCCTGCTGATATGCTGTCTCTGCTTGCATTATGAGCAATATAATGGCTAACCATTGAGACCTTCACCATGCAGTACTCAACCTATGGTTGAAATGAAAACCCGAGCCCCATTTGCAGCCAATTCACTTTGAATATCTTTGGCAGTCAATCGTGGATTGTTATTAACCTTCCTTACAATTCCTCTACGTGTTCTTGGTGGAAGAACCTTCTTTCTTCCAGACCGAGGGAGTGTTCTGTCAGTACCATGAGTCTTGTACTTCTTGATAATAGCAAAACTGTTGATATTGGGACACTAAAATGCTTGGAAATATTCTTGTATCCTTCTCCAGCTTTATGACAATAAATCATTTTCTGCCTAAAGTCTTAAGACAGCTCTCTCCTTTTTGCCATATTGACTTATTGGTAATGACAATCGTCTTATGCCTAACCCTTTTATATTCTCTAAGAATGTTCACTTACAATCCACTATTTTCTATACTTCTCTAGAATTAGGTTCTGCATTATCATATTGAAATTTCTAGCACCTTGTAGACAATACTATCATAGCAACAAAGGGTATGAATACTTCTGAATTTGCATTTTTTGAGTTTTGCAAAAAAATTGCTGAAATAAATCTATTTCATATAACTTTTTTTTTCCTTATCCACAAAAGTAAAACTTTTGCTACGAAAGATTTTTCCTAAAATTCTTTGTTTTGAGAAATTCATAGAAAATATACATTTCCATTGTGGTATGTAAACTTTTGACTACAACTGTATGTATATGTGTGTGTTGTGCTGTGCTGACCCGACAGTAAAAAGAATTACCATTGTATAACTTTTCATATTTATTTAAGCTGTACTGTGCCCCTCTGTGACAGGGTAGCGTTGCGGGCTCAGGTGGTATCGGCAGGGAAGGAGACTCGGAGGCAAAAAAAACCCTGCAGTTTAAGAGTTGGTGCACACTTTTAATAAACACAAAATAAAGAGGTTGTACAAACAAAACACTGCTCAAAGAGCTAAATAAACGCAATAAAACAGGAACAAAATAACCGGCTCAAGTGCCAAAACAAAAGGTTTAACCAAAATACCAAACCGTAGGCTGGGCATTAGCCTTCACTACAAATATTTTGACAGCAAACACAGTGTACTCACCCAACTCCCTCTCCAAACAAAGGATTTTTCTCTCCTTAAATACCATGTGGCTGGGATAGAAAATTAACCCCATCCCTGCCAACCACCACCTAAATCCCACAAAACAATATTATTTACAGCCACACCCTCATGTATTTTAAGTAATAATAATAATAATAATACGAATAATAATAATGCAGACAGAATGGCAGTCAGTATCAGATACCTTCTGGAGATAGCTGCACCAAAACCTAAAATAAGTTATTTCAATCCTGCTTGGGAACATTTATATTTTTGTTTTTGAACGATCCAGGGATAGTAGCATGGAATGCATGAGGTGTGATCAGGTAATGAAGCAATTAAAATATACAGTGGCCAGAGATCATGCCCAGAAATGGTGTAAAAAGTTGACAAACATATTAAACACGTCTGCAGCAGAAAAGGAGATGCTTGTAAAAGAAAACAGAGGGTCAGGTGCATGTCGGCGTTTGTAAACTTGGACCAAAAAGGCTATACTACAGTATGATATTAGCGGTTACAATTTACAACAGGTAGTGTCTTTAAAGAAATTGCCACAAACATGCACCCCAATGCCCAGTGGTGTAGTGCTCTATTTAGAAGCAAGGGGTCACTATTATCTACCACCCCCCACACTCTCTGAACCCTACCACGCCGCCTGCAGTCCCCGTTTCCCCATACACTCAACAGAACTGCAGTTTATCACTATTATTATTATTATTATTTATTTCTTAGCAGACGCCCTTATCCAGGGCGACTTACAATTGTTACAAGATATCACATTATTTTTACATACAATGACATTATTTTTTTTACATACAATTACCCATTTATACGGTTGGGTTTTTACTGGAGCAATCTAGGTAAAGTACCTTGCTCAAGGGTACAGCAGCAGTGTCCCCCCACCTGGGATTGAACCCACGACCCTCTGGTCAAGAGTCCAGAGCCCTAACCACTACTCCACACTGCTGCCACTAGTAGTTATGGTATTTGAAAGGGCTAACAAGTGTACCAATTGATTACATAAAGCAACTAGACTTACAGCTATTTATATTAAAGATACATAAAAAGACAAATACTGAACATATTTTCACAACCAGTTTCATACAATAATACACACATGATTAAAACGCTGTCATTATTATTATAAATCCTATGCATAACACTCCCCCTCTTCTCCTTGTAGTATATTGAATGGTTTGGTCCAGAGTCAGCTCGTCTCACTGTCCTGTGCTGCTGCTTAAGAGCAAATGAGACTGAGGTTTTGAAACAGAAGTGCATCCGTTTGCAAAAAAAGATGTGTAAGGCCACAGGTACCCTTTATTTGCTTGTTGCGATTGAGTTGTATCTTTTAAATAAATGTTTAGCTTCTATTATTATTATTATTATTATTATTATTATTATTATTATTATTATTATATATATATAATGGGTCAAAAATAAGAACTGTTCCAATTATTACATCTAATTGTAAAACGCTGACACCTCAGCACAGCGTTAATACAGGTTCCCTTCACCTCTACATTATTCACACCTATTGTTCCAGACCAAGCACGCTATATTCAAACTTTTTTCATTATTTATCTCTCAAGGGTTTCTTAGGGTTATTGTATTAATTGCTTATTGGTATAGGTTATACACATGTATATCTTCTTATATTAATAGGAGCAAAACAGTTCAATATCCTACATGTGACATATGGAAGCGGTACTCTCCCTGCCCAAGAGAAGTGGGGGAGCGGCCACAGAACCTTCCCGAACGCGGTTACAGCAGATCCAGGGTCATTACAGTATTTATTTTGTTCGCTTGCATGAATTAGCCGAGTTTTCATCACAGTTGTCTAGCTTTTTTTACGAGTTTTAGCGCATAAAAAAGTTTAATGGAAACAGCTATTGGCACTGGCACTGACTTCAAAGCATTTCGATATCAAATCGATTTCAATTGCAACACCCCCAAACCTCAGTTGTGGGCTGGCAGAACTCAATCTCTCTAAATGTTGGCGCTGATGGTGGAAGTTACCTCATGCACGTCTACTGCAGTGGACGTAAGAGGCAGGTTTTAAATCTCTCTGCAGAAAAAATTATGTTGGCTGAACATGAAGACTGTGAAATGTTTTGTACTTCAGGGAAATATTGGAGATTAAATAGCAGTCATACCAAAATATGATACAGTGATATTTGACTTGATTAATTAATTAATTTTACTGATGGAAAGCATCTTCCAGCTGTTCAAAATGCAAATGGTCTTGTGCTGTTTTGAAGTGTTGTTTTCTTGAGTGTGGTGTTATTGACTGGATTAGGAAGAGCTAAGGGTTAGATATGCTATACACTGGGAATCACAGTTCGTAGTAAAAGGGATTTTTTTAACATATTCATCTTGATTTCTTTGGTTAGAAAAAAATACAGTATCGATTTTAAACTTGTGGAATGGCCAGAAATAAAACTTGCATGGTGTCTATAGAAAATATGTGACTTGCCTCTACAATGTGTAGTTTGTTACTTTATGTGAACTACTGTTGTCATGTCATAGATAATCACACTTTTAATTCAGTTGCAATAACATCTGTGGGCTGGTTTGACAGTTGGTTTTGCTTCCCACAGTTTGGGCGTTTGCATTTCCCTGTGAACAAATGAACACAACCCATAAACCAGAGGTATAAAGCTCAGGGTTTAATGGGTTAGTTCTGGAAAACTTGATAACTCTCATTTTGCTTCATATTATCATTAAACAAATAATAATAATAATAATGTGGTGAAAAAACTTGATAACCCACCAACATTTCAGTTTTCAAAATGTTTGTTTGTTTATTTATTTATTTATTTATTTATTTATTTATTTATTAATTAATAATAAGGTTATCTAAAGAAAATGAAATTGTGGATTTCAGGTTTTTCCAGGACAACCCTTCATTTTATTAATTTAAAATAAATAAAAAATTAAGTTGCATTTAGATGACTTTTTACACTAATAATTCTAAACTTTTCCTCTTGACATACAGCGGATATTGTATTGATTGAATATTTTTCTCATTTACCTTGTAGTATATGCATTCGTTTTTATTAGTACAGCAGCTTCTGCCATTGCATTCTGGGATTGATAGTACAGTGGGTAATATGCACTTGTAGTCATTGCTACATTGTTGTTTTCACTATTGTGTATTTATACAAAGCATTAGTTAAGAAGTGAAAATTAGCATCATGTTTATTATTATTGAATTAGTTTTAATAGAATAATAAAAAAGAAAAGTTGATACAGTACTTTTTGATTTGATTTTACTTTAAATGGCCACAAGAGGGTGCCCAAAAGTTGTTCGATTGCATTCTCTAAGCAGTTGGCAAGGATCTTAGCCTGGCTCAGGCTCACGTTTCATAACTAGATGGTGTTATCAGACTAGCAGAATAGTTTGTTGATCCCCAGAGCTGTAGGAATCTGGCACCTGGCAAAGCTTTCTCCCCAAAAACTTGTAAAAAAAACACACTCATTTTATTATCATGACTTACTATAAAGTGCCATAATATTACAGTAATTAAGATAAATTATTTAAAGGAAAGAGTTTACTGATTATATCAATCCCAGTGTGCGAGACATCAATGCAGGGTATTTCCAGAACAACTGAGCCATCTGTGAGCTGCATTCATACAGCTGGTTCATGTCTTAGGCTTGTGTAAATTGTTTAGCAGTGCTTCAAACCTATTGTTAATTTGTCTCATATTCATAAAGCATGTTAGTCTTTAGACTTGACTAACCTAAATACAATAGAATTTAACCAATGTTAAGGCTTGTTTAGTAATGGTCTTCAACTATTTAAGTCACAAGTGTAGAATACCCTGAAAAAAACAAGCTTTTTTATGTTATTTATAATATATATATTGAAAGAAACAAGTCACATTGAGCCTTATGACAACTGGAGCTAGTGCTTTGAATTTGCATTAATATAACCATGTCTGTTCACATTTGGCAGATAAAAGCCTAGATAAGAGCCCCAATATAGGCCCTGTGCCAGTTAAAATGTAATTATAAATACCAGACACGCTTAACGTGTGTAACCTTTAGCCACATATAAGTCAATCACCTGATAAATGCACTTTATGAAGACATTGACAAAGATTTATATTGAATTTATTGAGTTTATTTAAGCATTTTAGTTTTGATTAGTATAGAAGTAGCCAATACATTATTTAATAAAGCAATTACACCTATAAATGGTTGTTATTTCTAAGGGAAACCAACTTGTATGTTTCGGTAGAAAAGGTTTAGGTTGCAAGTAGTTAAGGCTACATACATATTAAGGCTGGGGTGATGCCTAATTTTTCACCATCGATATATTGTTTTTCAAAAAAGCCAATGCATCGATTCATTGACGTTAAGAAAGGGTAAAAAAAAAAAAAAAAAAAAATACAGCACTAATGCATGTGGAGCTGTGGATTCATGTGCAACATTGCTAGTAAAGGATAGCAACAAAAAGAAAGATTTAATAATTTTCTTACCTTTATCCGTGTTGATTTGTGCCAGTTGAGGGTTAAAGCAAAGCCCATTGATTTTTTAAAACAAAACAAAACAAAACAAAAAAGTAGTTTAAATCCAGTCGGTTTAACAACCAATCCAGAGAACAACTAATTTACTAAAAGTAAACGCTGTCCACAGCAGTTCAGTAAATTGTTCATGGCTTATATTTTACTTGGCCGTCGTCTTTCGAAAAGGCATTTGGTAGCCTGGTGCAAGATGTGTAACCAGTTTTCAAAACGCAGCTCCCTCAACAATATTTACAGGCCTTACAATACATCTTGTGTCACTACATCCACAATCATACTTGTAATCTGCTTTGCTCTGTTACTATTAGGATCTTTTTTTTTCTTTTTATATGAAAGCAGCATATAGTGGTACATGTCTCTTTTTTTATCACTGTCAGATTTTGTTTGGAGTGTTGTAGGGTCCCATCTCATTGAAATGGTCATCATTTAATGAGATGTTACCAGAGTATCCCAGACACTTGTTGCATAGGCTGCTCTGTACTTTCTTGCAGTCTTCTATTTTAGAAAAGAATTGTCAAACGTTGGAAGGCATTGTCTCACGGTCGATATTTGTTAACTCGCTCCTTCGCAGATGCAATCCCATTAGTAAAAACACACTGTGGGTGAGAAGGTGAGCTCAATGGCATGATTCAGTGAGTCAGACCTGATCTTTAATACATATTGCCTTCTCCTGGAATCCTTTCTGCTCTCTGTTTAAAGAATAGGTAGAACATGGATACACTTATTCCTATCATTTTATATAACTGACTAGATTAAATTGATTTCCCTGTGTTTATAATAACAAAAAATGCCAGGATGTACTTCTTTAAATTGACTTGTTTCATACATTTCTGCATGTAGTACTGCCTGTTGTTCTCCAGGTGTCAGTAGCTGATTATTTTTGCAGCCTGCCTTCCCATTCTGTTCTGCATGTTTGCAATCAGTTGTGCTCAGTTAAAATGTTTAAACCAGGACCTACATTTATACAATGTTGAGCTTTGGGCATGCACGTGAATGGGCCTATATATGTTAGGAATTAGCAAGAAAAGAAATAGATTTTAGTTATAATGCAGGAGCTGTATGATAATTACTTAAGTTTCTTAAATGTATTTCTGTTTTGGTTGTATGCACGGTATTTTGAAATTTTTCTGTTATTATTTCTCTCTCCACGCTACACTGGTATGTGGCCTCACCTTGTCAAACACTGATCTGATCTGCAAAGCTCAGCGGCTTTCAGTTTAAAGTTGTAGGAATCCTTTGCCATCCTCATCAAGTTGTATCCGCAGAAATAAACTTCAATATACACCTGCAACAGGGTGATGTGTTACATGTGTGGGTAGTCACTGGATAATACAGAGACAGACACGGAGCATTGATGTTGACACGCCGCCCAGGCATGCAGAATTAATAACAATACAGTGCTGACACTAGGGTACCAGCAATGGTAGCCCTAGTGTCACTTTAATAAACAAAACAAAACAAAGCTAAAAATAAAGGTTTGCCACACAAAATGGCTAGCGCTAGTCCCACTAAAAGAAACGTTCCCACTCCAGGAACCTACTACCCTAGCGCAGGGCAAGCCCACTGCTCAAATGGTCACCTAGCAACGCATCTCCTGCTGCGTGTTGCAGCTGCTTTCCCAAAGGCACACCCACACTCCTCTCTAACCAGCAACAGGGCTTCCTGTCAGAACGCCTCCCTCAAATACCACAATAAAAAATTGCGCCTTTCGAAAACCGTGCAGATGTTTTTAGCAATTTAAAATAAACTCTGCAGCGTTAATTCAAAGTAATATGGATACATTCAATTTAAAAGATTTCTTTTGACGTTATGCTAGACTTTGGCTCCCTGTATAGGCGACATACCAAAGTGCACCGGTTTTAGTCATTAGACAGCGTAAGAGGGATTTGCAAGGAGGAAGACATTTTGAGTATGGCCGTCCCAATATAAATGCTGTGGCACCAGTTACATTTCAAAAGTCTGAAATGTAACTAAATATTGGAAAAATGAACCGGGAATATGGTGAAAACAACGGAATGGTTGACTAATACTGGCTGTTTTGCCAACTTCAACATCTGCTGCAATGCTGTAGTTAAGATGTCACTCCTTTTATGAAGCGTTGGTTTCCAATTGTGACATTGTCTATGATAAACTTAAACAGCATACATATGGAGTGTGGAGTAGTGGTTAGGGCTCTGGACTCTTGACCAGAGGGTTGTGGGTTCAATCCCAGGTGGGGGACACTGCTGCTGTAACCTTGAGCAAGGTACTTTACCTAGATTGCTCCTGTAAAAACCCAACTGTATAAATGGGTAATTGTATGTAAAAATAATGTGATATCTTGTAACAATTATAAGTCGC
The DNA here is from genome assembly GCF_902713425.1 of Acipenser ruthenus. Taxonomy (NCBI): domain Eukaryota; kingdom Metazoa; phylum Chordata; class Actinopteri; order Acipenseriformes; family Acipenseridae; genus Acipenser; species Acipenser ruthenus. Next base: position 34,310,041 of record NC_081192.1, read on the forward strand.
CCTGGATAAGGCAACTTATAAGAAATAATTAATAAAAATAATAATAAAATAGTATAAAGAAATATCAAGCTATACAAACCATTGCTTGCTGGCTGAAGCCCTGGAAGGCAGGTGGCAATGTAATCCTGAAAAGTTATTTTTATCTCATATTTTTGGAAGCACTTTTGGAAATCAGTGTGCAAGTTAGTGGTAAGACATCGATTATTTTCAGGAATTTTGTTGTTTAACCGGTGCTATAGCTTGGCTGATTTTTATTTTACAAACCAGTGACAGTTTTAGCAGTGCCTGTTTTTAATTTAAAATTACTTGTTTGTTAAAACCGTTGTCGTCCGTTAACTTTTTTCGTACAGTATTACTGAAATGGAAGATTGCATTTGGAATGGGTTTAAACATCCAGCCTCAAGGTAATATAACAAATACAGGATGTATTCTGGAAAGTGCCTGCAGTTTTACAGATAAGCCTATGTATAATTTGAACCAAGGCTCTCCGAATCATTTGATCCAAACTGCCTCATCGGTGATATGTTTACAGAAAGGGTGAAAGTCGAGTGAGCTTAAGTGATCCATTTTTTTTCATTGTCTCTAGGTAGAGACAATTATTTTACCCAGCACTAATTCCCCAGCATGTCACAAAATCTTCAGTATGATTATTTGGCCCTGGGCCTGTTATGGCACACTGAGGTGACCAAATTAATTTCACCTGTGACTTAAGGGGAAATAATTACCTAATGCTTTTTTTTAACCTCTCACTAGCATAACAGTATTCTCATATGTTGCAATAGCAAACATTGAAGCCTATAGCACTAATACAGGCATTAGTTGTTTGTTGGTTCTATTACAGACAGGTCCGGATTAACCCATCACTGGGCCTAAGGCAAGCATACACTTGCGAGCCCCCTACCCCTGAACAAACAGACACACACACATGTACATACATACAAACATAAATATACACGCACACCTCTATATATATTGTAGCCTTTATAACTAACCCTCCACCATTTTACAACAGGTATAATTCTCAGTTTTAAGTTATTATGAACGACTGAATGAATCTAACAGAAAATTAAACTGTAGGGGATGTGCTAAATAAAAAATAAAAAAAAGTTTTAAAAATGAGTGGCATAGGAGTGAAAAACTAAAGGATTAAATAACGGATGAATAAAGAAAAATAAATAATTAAGGACTACTGTAGCTCTGAAACATCTCATTACAAAAATGAAAAAAACTAAGCTTTGAGCCATGCTTAAGATACAGTATTTGAAAGTAAATATTAATGCTGTTGCAATCAGTATTGTTTATAGTGATATAATATAAAAAGTATAAAGTATATAGTAAAAAATCAATGTGGCATTTGACTTTTTAAATTGAGTGGAATTTCATGGAATTAAAGTCTATTTCCTTTCATTCCAATTCAAATTCCAATTCTGTATCCTGAAGATTTTTCCAATTCAAATTCCAATTCCAATTCTTGAATTGAATTGGAATTTACCAACAAGTTCCAATTCCATTCGGAATTGACCCCAACCCTGGCACACACGTTGTCTTTCTGGGCAAAACGGCATTCATCGGTGAATAAAACACTCGACCACTCTCTCTTCCACCACCTCAGATGTTCTCTGGTCCACAGATGACGGCGATTTTGTCTCTCAGCTGTCAGCATGTTACCCCTGAATGGCCTCCCAACATGCAAATCATTTTCATGCAGACGGCAGAGCTACAGTCTTTCTGCTGATGCATGGCTTATTTCTTCCTGGAATTTCTCTTGTTGTAGCCACTTCAGTCCGAAAACGATTACACAGATGGATCGGTCGGATGTGACAGTCCTGGGCCGGTGTGGTGACCCACTGCCTTCCAGGACGTGGCCTGTCCCTCACAGAGCCGGTTTCCTGGTTTCTCTGGACTAGTCTGCTGATTGTTGAAGCAGAAAATCTCATTCTCCGGGCAACTTCTCTCACAGACAGACCGCTTTCAATCATGCCAATAGCAACCAGGCGATCTTCATTACTCAAGCGGGGCACGGTCGTATCTTTTCGAATGGCTATTTATACGGATTCTTAATCAACTAATTTGGGCAATTTTAACTTGACTCACATACCAAACACTGAGCAACTGGCGTTTTTATGAAATCACATGACTTGAGCTCAGTATTTTGTTATCCCAAGGAACAATACTACTCAAACAATCAACAAACCTATCTGCTCACTATTTAAAATGTAAATAACATTATGTATGTGCCCAATGAGCTATTGATGTAAAACTTAGACTGTTGCGTTTTCATTGTGCATCAGTATGCGTGTGTGTGTGTGCAGAGCTTCCCATATCATCACGTAGACGACAAACTGTGTGATTCCCAAATAAGATTACTGTTATTAACTTTTATATTTATGTCGGTGAGCATGGTACTGCTGCCCATCTCAGTGACTGGTCACTAAAGACACCTGTCCTTTCTAAGTGATACACATAGGCCTGTTTATTCTCCATAACTATGTGTATATGAAAATTAAATAAATAAAACTAATTCCTTTCACTTAGCAGCCTTATTATTTTTAATTAAACAGACAATGAAAGAACATAGTTTTTATAACAATTTGTTTTCAAAAGTTGTTGAAATATTTTCTTATTTATAATATTTCGATTTATAATTTCAAATTCAAATATTCTACGCAGTAGTTCTTGGCGTAATACAGATATATAAATTGCTCATAAATAAAGGATTTCTAGTTTAAATGTCTGGTAACTGTCAAAAACATTGGTATGTGCAAAGAAGACATTTCTGTGCTGTTCTGTTTAGGCTAGTGCATATGCAATATATCGCTTGACAGATTTCCATTTCAAACATTTTAGGCTTTGGTATTAGGATATTCATGAAAATATATTTATTTTGATTAAACCATTTTTTAATGCTTGTACGTCTTTTTTGTTGTATTTTATTTGTTACTATTTTAAAGTTTGACTGAAATGTGCTAGGTTTCCTACTGGTTTGTTTTTTTAACCGGAACAGCCATCTGTGTTTCTGATACTTGAAGATTATGGCAGAAAGGAGAAATACTTGTGCCATCCGCTGCAACTTCACCCCTTAGGCAAACTGTTATCTGAACGGGGCAGATGTACTACATTAAAAGGCTTGCTTTTTTTCCCCTCCAAACATTTAAATAAAGGCCAATTCAAATAAGCTTTATTTTTTAGACTTGCTTTAGGTTATGATCTTGTAAAAAAGAGGAATAAAGAAATGCAAAATGAAACTGAAGAAATTATTATTGCATATTCTTGTATTAACATTCGATGGGTACATGTATTTCTTTGAGCAAATTCTACAGTAAGACATGTTGACCCACTTATGCATACTAACTTAGAACTTTGCATGGTGAATATTGAAGGCTGTATCATTTACATTTTTGTGACACTCTGTATGGGTGTCTCTTCTGATATGTTTGCTGCAGATGTCCACCACAGACTTAATTTTTCATGATACAGAGAATAAATATTTTTAAGTGGCAGGGGATTGTATGTTACTAAAATCTGCCTTTCAATTCCTTTCAGTGAAGTTGTGTGTGATTATTTAACAAACCTTCATATTTCTTTCTAATTTTCTTGTTGGTTTTTACATTTGCAAGGCGTAGAAGAAACATGATTTTAAAGACATGTGCTTAGCTGCAGTGCATTAACAAGGGAGGTCTGTGTGAAACGAGCTGCAAAGTGACTGTTCTGCACTGACACCACAGAGAAAGGTGTAAAACCCCTTTGGACTTGGACAGCTAAATATAGGATTTCTGCTCCAGCAGATGTCAAGTTTCTTATCTTTTTCTGTCTGATTTAATTCGCACCAAGAACTGGTTCTCAAATTCAACACAGCCATCTTTCTGTACAGGGAATGACTTTGACCTTTGTTTGCCAGTGGGATACCATATACTTTCCCTTATGAGACTAGCCATCCATCCATTCGAGCCACTCATACTAATGGCACTCACTAAAGGGACTAATGAAGTGTCCCAAAGGCAGCTATTACATAGCACTGTAAAATATAATAGGCATTGTATGATGGTTTATAATTTATGTACACTAACTTTTGTTAGTGTAATGTTATGTACACTTTTGCCAACCAGAATTCCAAAAGCTGCATTAGGCAGGAGAGAAGTGACTCTGAGGCCACGGATGTTTAATCCCTTGTATTGTTTTATAGAAAACTATTAAAACAACAGAATCATTTAAACATGTTCAGGTTGGGATTATGTCGAAGTTTGTGGTACTGCCACAGACACACTTTTTTGTATTGTTATAGTGGTGCCATAGTTTTTTTATTTTATTTTATTCAGTTCCTAGTTCCTTTCTAGTTGGCAGTTTGTTTTTCAATATTTGTAATAATGGCTGTCCCTACTGTACAGCAACCTTATTCAATCACTCTCTCTCACCCACTATCACATATAGTGGACTGACTGACTAACACCATTCTTTGTCTTTGGTTTCAGATTTTGATTTGAAATACTTCTGGCTATGGAGCAGGTTTATGGATTATCTGCAGTGTGTGCTGACATTCACTGCTTTTGCAGCATACATTACCTACCTCTTCCTGGACTCCAGTGTCTTTGTGGAAACACTGGGCTTCCTCGCTGTGTTCACCGAAGCCATGCTGGGCACTCCACAACTCTACCGCAACTACCAAAACAAGTCCACTGAGGGCATGAGGTAAGGGGCCACAGCATCTGAAGAACAATATTGCTAGTCTGCTGTGGAACAGTTATTGATACATGCATAATTCACAAGTCAGATGTGATATATTCTAAAAGATTAAACCTAAATTGAATACTGTCTTATAAGATCAATAAACAACTTTCATTCCTCTGTTATGCCAGTTCTCTCTTTTTACCCATCTCGCCCAAGCAAAGGATGTTGCAAACTGCTGAACTCTAGCCTGCCCAGTATACCTAGCCTGGGAAGTCCCCACCTAGACTCATCTGGTGCCTGACCAAGTAGAGGTCCCTGAAGCGTAATATTCCCAATTCCCTCATATTCCTCCCTTACCCTGCATGAGCGCAAAGGCCAATGCAGAGCACCCTGCGGGTCCTCGGTCAATATCGGCATCTTGGCTTGAGCTTTTACTTGATGAGCCTCCGTGGACCCTGGTTGACCGTTCTGTTTTAATATTACTTGTTGAGTTCATTTGCTGCAAAGTAAAACTTTGAAACAGCAGAGACAAAACAGACCCAGGTCTTTCATATCAAGTTGGCAGTTCTAATAATTGTAGTGTTTGTTACAGGAAGTGTGAACAGTGTTTTATTGATGTGTCACTTACATTCACCAGGCCCTTTTCTGCTCATTTCAGAAATGCTTTTAGTTTTGTCATAACACTTTTATCAGTAACTGAAACGGTTCTGTAACTGAAATTAATTTCCATGACAGTATAAATAGCACTAATTAAAACATGTTATGTATTGTCTGCTGTGCGTGTGCCAATTAAGGATGACAAATTAAATTCTGCACAGAGCTGTATGTGTAATTATAACCTTCTGAAATGAGTACATTTTCATTGCAGAACTCGTCGTGATATGTTTTCAAAGTTAAATGAGTTATAACCATGGCTTTTAATTCAGGCTGTGATCATGTGTAACTACCACAGTAGATTGTAAAGAGTATGTAGCTTCAAATGTTATTTTAATAGCCTGCTCCATACACAGTGTATGTGCGTATATAGATAGATATATAGAGATATGTTAGAGGTCGGCACGGGTAGAAAATCAGGAACCAGGTACCCGGTGTGAAAAATACCTTGATACCCGGGTATTTCTGGGGTAATGATTTAAAAAAAAAAATCTTATATATTAATGTTTTAAGTGCATGATACATATTTAAATACTATACAAGTACACATGCATTTAGTCCCTTCAGATCTGTAGACTTGTGTAACCTTTTTCAGTACTGGAAACATCAAAAAAAAAAAAAAATAATAAAAAAAAAAAAAAAAAAAAAAAAAAATAATAATAATAATAATAATAATACAACTTCTCAGTCTGAATACATATATGTTAAATGTGCTTCATGCTGCAGGACTCTTTGTGCCATATTCTTTGTGTCTATTGGCCATATTCCTCTGGTGGTGGTTGTTGTGGTTGTTGCTGTTGCTGTTGCTGTTAATGTATTGTTGTACTTGTATTGATTTCAGGGCAATGCAAGGGTTCCACTAATGGAGGTTGTATTTATTTTCTCAATCAGAACACAGCGTAGTTTACACAAAACACATTTTAGGCAAGGAGAATATCTTACTGCTGCTTCTCTTTCTCTCACTTTTCCTGTGTGTCCCTTTTTGTCACATCCAGTTTGTTCTAACTTTATTGTTCACCGGTCTCTCTCTGGCAAACACAATAGTCAAAAATGAAACTTAAAGGTGCAGTCCTCCAAACCCGACACTGATAAATATACGTAAATATTTCAGTCTTTCATTAACATGGCATCCACGCAAAGCATTGTGTGGAATTTCTTGATCAAGCAGGAGAAATATAGAATTTGCAAACTCTGCTAAGGAAATATTTCATTCAAAGGAAGAAACACTAGCACACTTTTTAATGTGCTCCACAAATGTGCTTTTTTTTTTTTTTTTTTTTTTTTTTTAATAAATTTGGAATTGACAATTATTTTTTCTCATTTTCTCCCCAATTTGGAAAGCCCAATTATTTTATTTCAACCTGGCTCACTGCTGCACCTCCCCCCCCCCCCCCGCTGACTCGGGAGAGACAGAGACGGACACACGCGTCCTCTGAAACGTGTGCCGTCAGCCGTCCGCTTCTTTTCACTCTGCAGGCCCGCCATGCAGCCACCTTAGAACTCCCGTGCATGGTTGGCAGCGGAATAACCTGGACTCGAACCGGCGATCTCCAGGCTGTAGGGCACATCCCGCACTCCACACGGAGTGCCTTTAACAGATGCGTCACCGGGAGTCCCTCTAATGTTTTTATTTAACCCAAAACAAAATAGGTACATGTTTAGTAAGTGTGTGAGTAATGTTTTTCTCATTATGATTTCTTTTTGTACTTTGCACCTTATGCATTTTGGAGCGCGTATGCTTTTTTTAGTAAATCTACTTCATTAAAATAAAAAAATGTTTACGGTTTTCAGTCTGTTTTTTGGGGTACACCGCTCACAATACTTTAGTTATTTGTTTATTTATTTTTAAATAAAGGCTACTTATTTGATCTTTTTGGTAAGAAACTATATTTGCGCAATAACTGTAGATCAATCATTCTGTATTGGAAGCCACACAGGAATTTATTAGTGGATAATTGAGTCCTCACTGATATAAACCCAACAGGATGTTATGTTGTTTTCTTTCCGATTTCAGTTCCTGAGAAGAATAGTTGCCGCAGTTATTATTATTGAGGTGTAATTGCCGCTAATGCAAAGCTTGTTTTAACTTTTTCTGTATTTATTAAACTAGTAAAAGATTAATATGAGGCAAGAATACAGAATGTCACCTTTTATTTTTGGCTGTTTCAACACATATATGTTTTACAAACTAAGAATAACAGCACTTTTAGAGTTCCATCCCCCCATTTTATGTGAGCATAAGTATTGGGACAATTCAACTTAAATCAAATATAAGAAGTATAAAAGCTAGTATTTAGTCACAAATCCCTTGCATGCAATAACAGCAGTGATTCTGCGACCCATTGACATCACCAAACTCTTGGTATTGTCCTTTGAGATGCTTTGCCAAGCCTTTACTGCAGCCATTTTCAGCTGTTGCTTGTTTTGGGGAGTTTCTGACTTCAGTCTCCTCATCAGCAAGTGAAATGCATGTTCAATCGGATTTAAATCAGGAGATTGACTTGGCCAGTCTAAAACTTTCCACTTTTTTCCCCTGATTAACTCCTTGGTTGCATTGGCAGTGTGTTTTGGGTCTTTGTCCTGTTGCATTGTGAAGCGCCGCCAGTCTGGTGGCACTTTCTTGTACATTGGTAGCCAAGATGCTTCTGTACACTTCTGAAGTCATTCTGCTGCTGCCATCATTCGTTACATCATCAATAAAGATGTGTGAGCCCGTTCTAGAGGCAGCCATGCATGCCCATGCCATGACACTACCTCCACCATGCTTCACAGATGAGGTGGTATGCTTTGGATCATCTGCAGTTTCTTTTTATCTCCTCACTTTTGCCTTCCCATCACTTTGATAAAGGTTAATCTTTGTCTCATCTATCCATAAAACTGTTCCAAAACTCTACTGGCTCATCTCTGTACTTTTTAGCAAATTCTAATCTGACCTTTCTGTTTTAGTGCTGATCAGAGGTTTGCATCTTGCAGTGTAGCCTTTGTAATTCTGCTGTCGAAGTCTTCTGCAAACAGTAGATTGTGACACTTTCACCCCAGCATTCTGGAGGTTGTTGGTGATTTCACTGACACTTATTTTAGGGTTGTTTTTCACAGCACTGGTCATTTTTCTGTCATCAACTGCTGTTGTTTTCCTTAGTCGACCTGGTCGTTGCCGATTGCTGAAGACACCAGTGGTTTCTTTCTTTTTCAGGAAGTTGCAAACTGTTGATTTGGCTATGCCCAACTTTTGTGCTATGGTTCTAATTGAGTTCCTCTTTTCTTTTAGCATCCAAATCGCTTGCTTTTCTTTCATAGACAGCTCCCTAGTCTTCATATTGGATTATGCCTACTGACACCAAATGCAGACACCAAATGCGTTTAAACTTGTACATGTATTGTGTGAAACTTTAAAATCCGCAAAATGAAGAACCGCAAGGTAATAATAATGTTGTTGAAACTTGGAGATCCAAGCAAAAACTAAATGTTTATATATATACATTTGTATATATATCTGTAGAATCGGTTGTCCATTTGGGATGAATTTTCTAAGGACCTACTTTTGTTCTGTATTTGTACTGTCGGTAGACAAGTGTACAATTGTTAGTGGTCCACTTTTTTTACAAAACAACATCACTTTGGATGGTTTTGATAACAATTTTGTATTTCTCTTCTATTTCTACATAAAGTCATGCTGCCTAACATTTAACCATTTTAGTTTCATAGCCAGGCTATCATTAATTTTTTCCCACGCCGTTCAGTGCCACGAGAGGCACATCAGTGTCTCCATCTCTGGGGACGAGCTACATACTGAGTTTGGACAGGCTTAACCTGCTTGTGGTGGTCAGACTCTGGCCCTGTTTCTTTCTTTGCTAACCGAGGAAGATTTCTCCCACCTGGAGCACTCAATTTAGATTTGCATCCAGGGTGAGTTAGCCATGGCCAGGGATCACCTATTGGTCTCCCAATCCTAAGAGTATCTTGACTGGTCACCTAGGGGGTTGTTGCAACACTTGTTGCTATGGAGCCACCCACATCAAAGGACAAGGTTATCCCTATAAATAGAATATGAACCATTTTCTATGGTTGTGCCACATGTCATTGCTACTCTTTAGTTAATGCAAAAAACAATCAGCCATAGAAACAGCTAGCTTTAAATACACAATTAATTAGATTTGCTATGCATTTGGGTTATAATGATCAGCATTTTAATAATGGGGATGTAATTAAATAATTGAATCACGGAACAACCCTTCGGTCCTGTCTCTCCACTGTGCTTCCAACATGAACAGAAAACCCCTAGTGAGTTGAATGTTATTCTTTCGGTTCAAATCATGTTTGAAGGGGAATTAATTGAAGAAGTCTGTTCAGTTTCCCCCTGGAGTTGGCAGGTTGTAATACAGAACCACCAAACAGTTTACAGGCCTAGAAGCCAGTGACAGTGGTTCCGTGGAGAGGTCCTGAGCTGCATCAGTCAAGAGTTAAGTAATTCCTCAAGGACCAGGTTGGCCTGGGCATGATGGCTCCACGAGTCCTGACGAGTGGTATTACATATGCATAGCACCTGTTTTGAGATAATGTAGGGCTTCAGGCTACAGTGTGAGTGCCTGACTTGCCATTGTAAAGGGGTGGTGGTGTGGTATTTAGACCAGTATCTTGTGACATAAAGACCTGTTTTTTTTTTTTTTTTATGGATTTAGACGTTTTTTGTCAGCTGTTATAGCATCGTATAACTAGAAGGAACTGCAACCCATGTGTTTTTAGTTATGTTTTTAGAAATATATAGAAATACATTTTTTTTAACTTTATTTTGTGATATATATATATATATATATATATATATATATATATATATATATATATATATATATATTTTGGCTTCCTGCAGAAAGAAAGCCTAGTAAATCATGTTTGAGGTATTCAGGATATGATTTCACACAGTGGCATAATAATCAAAACTTTACGGAATGGGAAAGTGCACCATTATAAGGCATGCGCAACAAAAACCAGTGCACTTGCATATGGAGATTCCTCATAATTGCATAAATATTTGTAAAAATATGAACACAATCTTTAAAAGATTATACCAGTATTTTGCAGCCCGACTTTCAGCTATGTTGCCGTGCTCCATTCTTTCTGTGCTAGTGTCTGGTTTTGTTCTGTACCACATAATTAGCTATTCATGCATTCATTGCTGTGATAATGAAGGACACTCCCTTTTAAAATTCTCTTTGCTCTGTCAAACAGGAGCAAATAGCAATATCTATGAAAATATGGCGATAGCAAAAAAACAAATTATATGGAAATGGAAAAAAAGCCTTCATTTAATTCTTAAACACCAGCATAAGTCCTATCTGCCTCTACCTATTATTACTGTCATCATGTTTATAAAGGTACTGTATCTCAAAAAAAGGTTTTGCTTCTTTCCAATTTGACAACGTGTGCATTTGAAACTCACTCACCTTTTGTCGACCAATCTATTTAATCCCGTACACAAGCAGTATAGATTATGGTTTGTATTTTTGTATTTTTATTAGTATCGTTTTTGTTCAAAGTGAGCAGATATTTCAGTGTTGAATGTAATTCCTCCAAAAACACTCAAGTAAAACTTATTTTTGACAAACCTTTTGAGAATAAGTGCCTTTGTATTATTATTATTATTGTTATTATTATTATTATTATTATTATTATTATTATTATTATTATTATTATTATGGTGCCTATACTGAGCATCAAAAGAAACTTATCACTTATATTTGAGCATCAAAAGAAATGTATCACTTATATTTGGATAAAATTCACTAAATGTGATTGAAAAATGACAAACTCTGTTTTAGAGCAGGTTGTGCTGATTAACAACTGACATCATGAAGATGGTGCAAAATGATCTGTCGATCTTGGGCAGGTGTTGTGACTTGGTCTCCCAGGTCGTCGCCTGTCATTGACAGAGTGTCTCTGATTATACCGTCTCGCCAGGTTTGAAATTGCTGGCTGTGAGCACCCAAGACGTCTAGCCACAGTACGCTGCCCTAGTCCAGCCTCCAACATGCCAATTGCACGAAGGCACTGCTCTCTTGACAGACGTGGCATATTGTTTTTTTTTTCTGTGATTTTTCTTTATTGCTTTTATTCAAGCTTGAAATTCAACAGCTGAAATCACTCCATATCCAGTGTCCAATCAACTGTCTCACTAATTAGGTGATTAAGTGCATATGCTTCAGTCATAGTCACTCAAGCGTGTCATGGTCAAGGATGAATGATCGAGTGATTAAAAAGAAACCAAAAACATTTCGTCAATGTCCATCATTTTATATACCTTATTTTATTTCCAAAAATAAATGTGTTATAATAATGATACATTTCTTTTAATGCTCGGTATGTGTTATATGAATAACTTTTAAAGTAATTTATGCTTGAATACTTGCAAGAGAGCGATATTCAAGCGTCCATTTAATTATTAATTAGGCCTAACTGTAGATTAAAGTTGTTTGCCACTGTGTATAATTAAACCTAAAACCAGCATGTCACTACTTTTGGTAATTGGAATATAACTTCATGAAAAAGACATTACATTAGGTTGTATATTTATACAACAGTTAAAGTATTGAAGTTTGTTTCTGTACAAACTGTTTAATTCTAAATAATAATATTTGTCAACAACATATTCATATTTGTACAAAGCGTCTAGGCATTTAAATATTTAGTGACACTGATGTCTTCTGCCTAAGGCATACATTTGTAGTCTGTGACTATACTACTGGTACAGAAATGACCACATATGATATATAGGATCAATAATAATAATAATAATAATAATAATAATAATAATAATAATAATAATAATAATAATAAAAGACTCATTTATTTAAGTATTTTGTATAAAAATGTTACAAATTAGTTATTGTATAAAATATGATAATTTTATAAAAGTACCGACATAAATTAAGAGTTAGTTACATATATCAGGCTATTAAAAAAAAAACAAAAAAAAAACATATATATTAGAGATTTCGCTGTTTTAACAAAACATCCCAGATTCCCTCTATCTTCCCTGTAGTAGCTAATTTTCAAAATGGTGGAATTCAATTAGTGCCGCTATGTAAAACCATGGTGGCCAGTCCAAACTGATCTATATTGATTTTACACCTTCACAGACTAGGTGTTAAACAATGGAGCTAAAAGGACTGTTTTACACTTCTTTTCATATTGAAAATTGGATCTCAACAGCAGGTGCACTTAGATAAGGAGATGCACAGGAGCAACAGATCCAGTAGAGCAGGTGATTATAAGTAGAGCCCTACAAAATTTGCTCAAAAGCAAAACAATTGAAAATCATCCCGTTAATGAGAAAGATCTATACGATGCGAGGTGTCTATTATACACATTTGAAAAAGCCTTTCCCTGATGTCTACAAATTTGGAAAATAAATCCTTTGGAGATTGAAAAAAAAAAAGAATCTCAGTATTAAGCCACTCAGACAGTAACTGCATGTTTCTTAAAATGAAACCTAAAATTAAAACTACATTTATATACCCTTTAAATTTAACTTGGTATGTACTGTATACTGTAAGTAATGTAAATGGTAAACATTGTAAACGGAATGTGTGATGATGGGGGCAGGTTTAAAACATTCCTGGTTTAAGATGTATTAATAATGTGCTTCATAGATGTACATTTATACAAAGCCGTGCTAGTTAGAATTATCTTATGAACACTACATTTCTTTCTTTCTTTTTTTTTCCTTGAATTTCCAGAATTTATTTCATTCAGCAGGCAAAGTAGATTTGTCTGCTTTGTTGTCCCAGAGTTGGTGTTTTGGTGTGATGTCACCATAGTACTAGTTTATATTTGATTGGAAATCCTATTATTTTACAAGTAAGCCATATACATGGAGTAACACATTCATATGTAGTTTAAAAATATGTTCTATAAACAGTAATCATGTTTTTATAATTTAAATAAAAATACACATTGTTTATGTACACGTAATTGAGGCTGCTTGTGATATACTGTATACAGTAAGCTTGCATTGCAGCAACACCAACTGCAGCGGAAATAATAGTAATATGAACTTATGCTTAATGGGGATAAGACTAAAGTTCAATTTGTCAAGTTATCAGATCTCCAAACAGCATGTACATGAACATGAAAATAGTACTATGACAATAATGCAAAATATTGAGTAACAAGCCAGTACAGTTCTCAGTACTTTCAAATTCTTTCCAAGTTGCTTTTAGAATGTTGGACTGTGCTTGTGCATCTCCATGACTTGGTCTCTAGGTATATTCCTGGCTTAGCCCTGATATATTTGAATGCCAGGATTATCACTGTCCCATCAGTTTAATTGTAGGCAGATGGGTATTTACCTCCCATCTGCCTACACTTTGGAACTATATCATTCTGCTGTAATTATTTTTTTGGGTCCTCTACATCTGTTACCGAGAGTATACACAATATCATCAAAGTTTCTTATTGTCTTAGCAAGGCCCATGCTTTAGTACACTTATTCGAAATGTTTTGGTGTGCATGCTGTTGGTAGCAGATGTGGGAGGACAGTACAAATACTGCTTAATTTATCTTTTCCAAAATTACATTTATCCAAAAGCGCAATTCCCATCTGGAATTTGAATCGCTGCATATTGTTTGGGCCAACTTTACTTATAGCCACCTTCTGTTCTATCACATTGAGGTACACAGAGTACAGATGGGGAAATTCACTTACCTTCAGTTTTAGCACTATTTTGTTGAAATGTGTTACATACATTGATCAGTTGCTAGCTGTTTTCCTCTGTGGTTGCATCAATCTCTTTCTCCTTGAAACCCATTTATTTTGGCTCCAGATCCATCTACTTTATCATACCACACGAAGCTAACCTGCAGCTGTTTGAAAATGCATTTATTTAAATATGGTTATGTGAATTAAAGGTTGAAGCTGTAATAGTCAAGGGTATTGTTTAGTAGGCTTCTATTAGTTCTTTTGATGTGTGTCTGAAGATTAGGCTTTGAGGTGTAACAGTGATTGCGCTGTAAAAATAGTTTCATCTGTAGCTGTTAACCCTGGTATACTGTGGAGTTGGGGAGCAATTCATTTAAATGTTTCTTCTGTTCGGAAAAAGAGCACTGTTATTGCTAATGGAAAGGTTCCATAAATCTTACTTGAGGTGTACTTCAATTCGCTATGTAGGTCTCACATGGTGGTACCTGATACCATTGTTTTAAATTAAAATGTTTTCTGTTCCACCTACTTTCAAAACTGTGCCCGTGAGCTCTTTATTGCGAATGTAAACCACAAGTAAGATTCAGGAAATTCTCTTTTTTGAAGAAAATGAAATTATAACAGACAAAGTTGATGAGTATGTTAAGCCTTATCCCAAGTTCTAGCTCATATTTGTGATTTGCGCTTTAAAGTTGTATTCCCTGACCAAATGTCAGAGTCAGACGGTCACACTCAACCAGCACTACTTTTTATTCTCTTTATTTATACAAGTTTAACACCTCAAACACTTTGGACCAACAACTGCATAGCATTTGTCATGGGCTTATGTGCAAGCCAAAAATAAAGGTGATACAAAGGTGTTGTCCTGTGTTTCAAAACAGTGGGTATTACCCCTTGAAAGACGACAAGTAGGCCTAGTTGACATTTACATGTTGTAGCTACCTTTCATTAGCTTTATTACCATTTCCATTTTTGACTTGTATTTCAACCTAGACAACCGATCTGATTTTGGGTCATACACCCTTGCCCCTTGCTCAAGGAGGTTCAAATCTAGTGCTAAAAACTAATTTATGCTGGTGAACCAAAGGAAGCTCTTTGACTCACTGTCTGGTACTTAAACAAATGGCATGTAGGAAAATGGCTTTTAAAAGGGTAGCAAATACCCTTCTTACGTGTCAATTGGAGTAATGTAAGCAATCTGGTCAGTTGCTTTTCTGGGTAATTGACCCACAACCTGAAAGTAACTAGGACACGTTAAAAAACTGGAAACTATTCTAAGCGCCTCACTTTACCTTCTTTAAAAGCCTGCAAAAACAACATATTTATGTAATAACTAAATAGGAAAATACCTGTTTTAGTTCTACCAGGTAGTGAAATGGTTAACAGACTATTATCAAAAATCTGTTTGGAGATGTGAATAGAGCGTGCTAACAGTCTTATCATGCATTGATGTGTACCTTCAACAATTAGAAAATGGCCTTGGAAGAATGTAGTCTGAACAGAAGTTATATAAAATGATGAATAGCTTATATAAATTAGCTGTTCTTGCTGATATGTTTTTGTCACAAGCTGTGTGACATTTCTTTAAACTCTGACACGTAATACCCCTTTTTTTGGTTTAATAATGATTCTCACTGGCAACTATTATTTTTGTCTTGTGAGGATGTCTTAGGACATCCGTTTAGTTTACTGTCTGTGCCAGTAAAGAAAGACATGCCATGTTGACAATCATCAAAGCCTTGCTAGAAGAAACACAATGTGAACAGGCTTCTCTGAGGTATCCATAGTAACCAGTACCCTGTATAAGTTCTCCGGCTTCTGTTTTGTTTGCTTCAGCAGGTGATGTTTTTCTTTTCTCATCCTAGCTTTTAAAAAATATCACAATATCAAATCATGATTTTTTTTTAAATTTTTTTTTTTTTTTTATCCCTAGTATATGAGCATCCGGGCCCGTAGGAATATCTAGAGAACCACTTATACTCTTGGTTCTTACTAAGAGTATTAAATCCTACCATGGTGTTCTACTTTTTTTTATTAGATAGCTCTAATTCTGTATTTACAGTCTTAGTATGGGGGTGTACAGGTTCATTTATTTGGCAACTTGCATTATTAGATTTATTGCTGGATGCGAAACTTGCGTACAATGTTTAAAGCAAGTTAAGACACAGATTTCCATATACACACAAGTTTTGGCCATTCTTTTAAAATCTTAAACCAAAATAAGAGCTTTAAACTCAGCCTTATAGTGTCTTTTTTGTATGTTTATCACATTTTTTTACATATCTATAGAACTGATTATTTATTTGTGATGAAACTTAAGAAGGACAGTCTTTAGTAAATGTTAACCAAAGTCTCATAACTTAATGGGTAAAAGGAGGTTTGCTGGCTGTAAGTCTGTCTGTCTGTCTGTCTGTCTTTCACACTTCTTGTTTCTAAATAATCCCTTACCCAATTTCGACAAAGCTTGGTGAGAACATTCTTTAGCGCAGGTTATTTTCAGTATCTGTGGTATATGGGGTCTGCCTGTCTTTCCACGTGGTATGTAGTACTCCAGAATAGCTTTATTATGTAGCATACAATTAAACCCATTGAATTTTGTCCGGGTTGTGCTGATATGCCTGGCAATCAAATAGACAATTACTTTCAATACAAGGTGGTTAATGTTGCTTTCATGAAATCTCAAGGTTTCCTGTAAATTGACATTGAAAGCATTGCCTAAAGACTAGACAAACTTTTTTTGTAATCATTTTTTTTATTGTTCATTATAATTCATTCTGTTTTATTCTGAATGGACTGTCTTCATCATTGTATTAGAAATCACATGTTGTGTTTGATTTAACTTTTACTTTAGTATAAAGTTTTTGCAAGACCGATGCCTCCTTATTTAAAAATATTTTGCAGCAACAGTGTTTTATCCACCATGAGGGCAAATGCCATTGACAGAAGAGCTTTCTCACTCCCACAGTGCCTTTTATGGCTTTCTGTAGATCAAGAAGTTATTAATATCTGTGCCAAGTGTCTGTTTTTGAGAAATGTCCTTGCAAATTCCTTGGAGAATAGCCATTGCTTACACTGACTGCCATCCTTTGTTATGGTGCTGTAAACTATATGTAACAATGTGTACCCTGTCCTGCTCCAGCTTGTTGGGAAATAGGTTACAGTACGTAAGTCTTCAGGTTATTTATAATAATCTGCAGTATTTTAATGTAACTTCTAGACTAGATACATGGGGTTTAAATGTGGCAAATCAGGTGTTAGTTGGTTAAAGCCAATACAATTAGATCACCTCAAAACATTTTCTGTTTGTAATATTAGTCATAATTTAATTGTCTTCCTTTTTTATGTTTTTCATGTGGTTGATTTTGGTTTTTGTTTCAAGTATTGGTTATATATTTTCCCATTAGTCACATAATTGAATAATTATATGTGAAGTTCATTTAGAAGAGATTTGAATTGAATCTCACCACTCTGGTAGCCTTTAGCAAAATATACCATAAACAAGGTTGCTAGTTTCTTATGACTGAATATTTATTTCCTGTATTTGCGAATTCATTTTTATCTTTACAAATATATTTGCATACCTTACATGTGCTCTTACATGTTTTAATGTCCTTTAATGTGTCTATAATCTGTTTATGTTTACTATGGACCAAAATGTCAGCTAAATGTGCATCTCTTCTAAAAGCCACTGCCGGTGCTTTTGGAAATATTTATTTCATGTCTTCTGAATTATGAAGTACATATAATTTCTTCCAAACAGTTTTTTTTTTAAATGTTAATTAATTGTACTCTCTTAACCTTATTTTCTCCATTATGTTCTTCATGTCCTCTTCTTTTATTAAGATTTATTTTGAATTCCTTTCTCTGTTTTTCAGTCATTTTCATCAGAACACATTTTTTTTGTCCTTATACCCAGGCCTTTAGGAATTGTTATTTTAGTATGGATAGGATGTGCACGAAGTACTGATGCATATCAGTAGGTTTTGAGTAAAGATCTCTTTTAATAATATTATTTGCTATGTTATGAAACTGGAAAAGAGATTCTTCTCCATGTGGCCATATTCCCAAAATGTCATCCACTTATCCACTTATCTTAAGTTTTCTAAAGGTTTCTTGTCTAGTTTACTGCAAAACATTTCCTCCCATTTACCCATACACATGCTTATATGTACAAATCAATGACAGTGGTGTTAATTTGTTCTTTGTTTTTTCATTGGCAGCATCAAGATGGTGTGTATGTGGACCAGCGGGGACACCTTTAAGACAGGTTACTTCGTGTTGAACCAGGCCCCAGTCCAGTTCTCCATCTGTGGACTGCTCCAGGTCTTTGTGGACATTGCCATTCTTTTCCAGGTCTACTACTACAGCCGCTATCCCCAGAAGCCAGTTTCCCACACTGTCCACACCACCAGTGCCAAGGCACTCTGAACACAAAGTCATAAACGTCAAATGTATCTACACACACACACACACACTCCTGCAGCTACCTGCGTGTTTATACACATGGCCAGTGACTGATTCCACCAGTATGAAAACCAAACCTGGGTTGCTTGCATTTATGGATTTGTGTTACTAGAACATTTTTTTTATATAAACAATAATGGATAAATGTTTCTGCAGCTGTAATTTATATTTTTATATATAAATATATTAAAAAGACACTTTTTTCTAAAACTGGCTGAAACTATGAAGATTGCCTATGAAGATTGCCTTTGCCTTATTGATGAAAAGGACAATTTTGCAAGGGGTTATGGACTTAAATCCTTTACTTGTGTTTTTGCTGTCCGAAAGCTTCAATTTAAATTGTCTCCATTTCCTGACACAAGATTCATTAACCTCCTGCGTTCTTCCTGCCTCTCTATTCGCATGTGTTACTTCAAATTCCACAACTTAGTTTAAAAGAAACAGTATAGCACTGGCGACGATCCATAACTCCTGCTTCTTTGAAAATGTCTGCCTGTGTACGTCATGGATGATTCCAGATAGGGCAGTAACATTTTTGTTCGTCTTTACTCGGGCAGTCAAGTCATTCTACTCAAATTTAAGATGCAGGCCAGTTTTGAGAAGAAAGAAATTGTTTACAAAGTGCATCTTAAATTGAAAGGAATATGATAATTGTAATTAGTGTGTATGTAAATGTAATATCCTCAAGGTTATATTTATGTACGCTGGTTCGCCTTCTTGTTTTAAATACTCCACATGTCATGTTACATCATACTATTTTCATGAAGTATTTATCTACCCTCTTATTGTGCAAAGGGCAGCACTGTGTTTGGTTTAAAAGCCCCAGACCGTGTTAAGCTCTTGAATCATTTAGGTCTGCTTCTTTCACTGGTGGTCTTGATACAAAGTTGACTCTTCTGACTGTTACAACATTTAATATGATTGGCATTTTCTTTCCATTATTGATTTAATTTATTTGATATATAGATATACAATTTTGTGATTGATGTTTGATGCCATCTAGTGAACACCATGGGAAGTGCATTTGAGATTTTTCAAGACAACTAGGTAACTGTAGAAATCATCAATGTTTTTAATGTCCCTAAAAGTTTCTGCTCATCTCTGATTGTAATAAAGAGTAAACAGGGTTTTACTCTGATTACGTACCATAAAGACAGCTTGGAGGGATACGGTACAATACCTTGAACTTCGCAGAGGTGATATCTGGAACCATCTGTGACTGAATTAAGCATTTTTAGTCATAATACAATGATGTGTTTGCATTGATGATTTAAAATGTGTTACCTAATAGGGTTCATTGATGAGGAAATATATAGGATAAGAAGGTACACCGCTGTGCTCAACAGTTAACCTATTCATTTCCTATACACAGCTAATTTAAAATGCCCATTTTGTTTTTTTAGTAGGCTGATTCATGTCATCTACACATAGAGGCTTCCACAGTTTACAGAGCAAACATTCCTATCCAAATAACGAATGCTGTCAGTCCTCTGTGAAAAATACTGCATCCTGCTGCTTTAATATTTTCTTGACAATCTATCCCCTTGTCAGTTAATGTCTATATTAAGTAGTGCAATTACTCAGCTACACACTACCATGTAGGACCAGTGTTGTTAGTCTGTGTGCCAAGGATGGCGTTGTGGTGCAAAATAACCAAAAGCAGTTCAAACAATAATAGGTTCTATAAGTAGACTGGTTGTTTATTTAAATTAAAGCAACAAAAAGTTTAACTAATAACAAACGCTGCCAGTTACCAGCAATGGTAACTCGGCAGCAAAACAATGCTGCGTGCCAAAATAACAATAATAAATAATCCTGCTGCTGGGCAGCACTGTGCAGCTCTGCTCCCATTCTGTGATCAGAGCTGTGCTGGTGCAGTTCAGGTTTAATGCCGCAGGGTCTGACTGTATCATGCAGTGCTGTGCTGTGTTGGCCTGTGCAGGGGAAAGTGCTGTGGATCCTCTGCTGGCTCCATGGTGGCAGCATCCCGTTCCTATTTCTCTGCAACACAAAAATCAACCCGAGCTCCAGCGAATTAACACACCGCTTCAGATCAATGTCAACGTAACTGCCCCCCTTGAAACACAAAACTCCTCCCAGCAATCAGACTGGTGCCGCGCTGTATCCAATCACCACGTAGCACCCGGTCGCCACGCAGCACCCAGCTGATTACAATAGACTTGTTCAGTGTTATTGCAGCTACGGCCCGCCTCCGAGATGACCGACTTCTGGTTCCACCCCAGCCTTGAGTTTGGCCATCTCGAGGAAAGCGCAACACTGACCTTATCAAACGCCCCTTCTGGTTGGGAGGTAGTCCTACAGCTTGGGTCCCTTCGCTGTCTGTCAGAGTCTGACATCCATAACTATAAAAAATGCAATGGTAGTCTTTATCATTGTATTCAGTTCAGAAAGACTTCTTGTGAAAATTTCAAAAAATGTTATGTTTCTTTTAGTATTACTACCATTTGGGGCATTCATAGCTCCACAGTGATTTTATTGTTTTATAGTTTTCAACACTGGTGTAAAAGTCAACCCCCCCCCCCCCCCCTTTTTGAGACAACAATTTCAGGAAAAAGCCTATAGGTCACACAATGGTGTATAAGTCGCTCCCCCCTTTTTAGGACCCCCTAAAATACCTAGAAAATAGACTTATACAAAGGTTTTTACAGTAATTACTAATCCTTGTAGTGAATCTGTATTGAAGTTTGTTCTTCAGAATAACCAATCATCACTTTTCATACTGTTCTGTCCATTATTGACACCGACTTTCAGCAAGTTATCAGTCTGTGAGATTCGCTGCATTGCCTGTAATTACTGAAATTGACTTGAAATGGGGAGATGCAGCTTTTATATATTACAAATGAATCATTTGTGTTAGAGACAGCGAAAGTGTGTTCTACATAAATGAATCACGTGGTCCACCCTTGTGTATACTGCAGTAGATACTTAAACATGAACTAGCTTTTGTTCCCCAAGCATACCAGTTTTTATGTATAACATGTACCCAGGTCCTTCATGATTCACAATAATGTGTTGGTACTAAAGATCCTCAGCCCAGGTACTTAAGAAACATGTGATTCAACTGTTAAATGAGAGAAACTGTTTTTTAAAACATGTTGTTTAATAAGGTCTGTCATTGTTGCTATTTTTGTCTTTCCACTTTCCTGCCTGCCTAAGTGACCTTACAGGGAAGAGGCACATCCTGTATAGCTGAATGTTTTATTCATGCCCCCTCTCAGTGGAACTGGTTATCTGTCAGTGGAATGTCTTGTTATACAAAGCCGATGATGATTAGTTGCCATTGTACAAGTTGCTCAACCCTGGATCTGTCGGGTTCCACTACTTGCAAAGGAGCCCTCCTGGACCACCGCAATGAAAAAAGTGTCTGTAGCAGAATGCCAAGCACATTACATGAACATGTGGTGCTGTAAGAAAATATTGGCTACCTTAGTTTATTTTACATATTATTATTATTATTATTATTATTATTATTATTATTATTATTATTATTATTATTGTTTTATTTTAATGGGCTTTACTTTCTGGGGGTGGGGATTGTTTTGTTTTTTTGCTGTACTGTTTAAACAAATGAAGGGTCAGGTTTAAAAGTCTGTTGCAATGTCTGTTTGAAAGGTCAAGTCATGATGTTTTGTGACTTTTTTACACCACTATAAATCAATATGTAATTAATTAGAATTTGCCAGTGATAATTCACAACAATGATTATTTAGGGTTAGTTTCTTGGTTTCCCTGTAATAACTGTTAATAATGAAAGGTTGACAAGGTTAGTAAAATGAAATGTTTTTTTAAAAATAATATTAGGTGTGAACATCAGTAGTGTAAATAATATATAATTCCTCACAATTTACACTCAGCAGTAGTTGTAAATAGACATGACCATGGGATAAAGCCATCTACCTTTTGTGAATTCACCTGTTGTATAGAGAGCCTGCCTTTCAGTTTAAAAGCCGCAACACAGGGCTGAAGGAAAGGTCATGAGATAGATGAAATATCCGAAACCTCGGGTGAATTATACATATTACAGAAGGCCTGATGTTTATATTGACAGACTGCTCATATAAACCAATTGACTCCAAAGAACATTCATGAAAGATATCTACTTATATTCAGCCTTTCAGTTGTTACTATTGCATTTCATTGGTCCAGTCAGTTATTTACATGTTTCTTCTGCTTTTCTGTCAAAACACAGCCCTGATAAGGTGCAATCTGAATTATAAAGAATTATACAGCTGCAAATGTCACTGTTTGATTTATTTTATGCCAAAGTTTATTAACCTGTGCATAAAAAAGATAACTATTTATGGGAAGGTAAATTAAGTTTAAGCACTTCTAATAAAAGTGAATGTTACAACTTTTGACTGGTGAGTGTTCATTATGTTAATGGTTATGTTTGAAATATCTAGGGTACATGTCCCAAAGTAAAGTATTTACATTACATGGCTTAAACCAAATATTGGATGCTGTTAAGAGTTCCATATATAAACTGCGGTGTCAGCTATTCCTGTGTCAGTAATGGTGGTGGTGTTCACAAAGAAAACAATCCACTTCTGTTTTTTATCCACGATTTCAAACACACTGCCATAGATTCTGTAGTAAAACGTACACTTGATTTTCAGATTTCTTATACATGTATGGAAATGCCATTTGTCACCGCTGTTTTTTTTGCTCAAATAAAATATGTGCTGCTGCAGAAAAAACTTACCAACTGTAATTCTCAGTATTTTACATTTTACAGAGCCACCTCTTGCTCAGAATATGAAACCCTGACTCTCTCCCATTACCATCCAAATGGCCCTAAAATTCCCTGTGCTAAACCATTGCAGCATTGGGGGGGGAACCTGTTTGAAAGAACAGTTTTTCTCTGACTAATAACCTAGTGTTGCTCTTGATCAGCCAAGACATTGGCGAATGTTGTTTAAACCTACAGGTCTCAGGAGAGCCATTTTTCATTTCCTTGTCTTTGTGACTCTTCCAGGGTCTGGTGTATGCCTATTGGAAATAATTTACTTGACAGATACAGGCAACTAAACAGGTTACATTGGCCCAAGGGTCGGTGTGAACTCTTCTGCTACTGGAAAAGAAGTTACAGAACGTTTGGTGCTATGGAGTTTTCCCTTGCAATTCAGGAAAGAAAAGCTTATGTCTATTTATTTCAGCTCCACAATTCATTACTTAAAAACTACTATCAATGATGTTAATTCCAAAAAAATGTATAATTCACAGGTTATTCAGTTACAGTTTTATTCTACAAATGCCGCAACTTTTAATGCGACTACAATGTTTCTATTCAAGCTTTTTACAGGCTCTGTCAGTGTCATTTGTGACTTACAAAATTAAGTTACATTTTATAATGTCTGTGTTATCTGGTTATATATCTGGTTATATATCAACCATACGTGATTACCCAATAAAAAAGCCAGTCACGCATACGTATTATCATACTTGAAATGTAAAATTGTTGTACAATCAAAAACATGATTATGTTGCTTTAGAAAGGTAGGCATATCTGACCTCAGATGTACTCGGCTGGGAAATTAGTGTTGAAACAAGTAAGATATTTGATATTTCAGTTGTTAGCCAGTTTCCCGGTGGCGCAATAAGTTAGTAAGGTGTGTAATTAGACATGTTTGTCAAGCGCAGGATCAAATCCCTGCTCCTGTGAGGAAGTGTACATGTAGAGAACTTGTTTTAAATTAAAAAAAATAATAATTACATTTTCGAAAATGCAAAACTAAAAGAATCATATTTGCTGATATTTTTTTAAATAAACAAATTGAAAAAAAAGAGAAAGAAATAATAAATGCTTCCTTCCCGGAGTAATCTAGGCTATATTTCAAAGAAGCATTGTTTTGATTCTGGTTCAGTCAGATCACGTGATGTGTTGCTTCATGCGGAACACTTTGCTTCATATGGTTCGAGGCGGGTTACGTCATTTGTTTGCTTCACATGAAGCAGTGGTCATTTGAATCACCTGAAGTAGTGAATCACTGAATCATGTGACTGATCCGAAACCTCAATGAGCTCCTGTGAGCGATTTGAAGCCTCATTGAGGCAATGAACCCCGTGTATGACTTGAAGCAATGAACCTCGTGAATGATTTGAAGTTCCGCACTAACGTAGTTGAATCAGTTGAAGCCCCTCCCCAAAACTCATAGGCATTCCAGTATTAGGCATAGCATTATGAGTCATTAGTTCAGTGTCTCTCGGATGGCTAGATTATTTTTAAGCATACAACATACTTGAAGCGTAACCCCAAGTCAATTAAAGCCTATTGGATATTTAAAAAAAAAATAAAAAGTGTTTTTAAAGTGCATAATATATAGAAACATAACATAATAATAATGTTTATTTTATTACATTTCAGTAAAACATACTTGAATGCAAAGATTTCTACATATACATCCATATAAATTTTTATATAAAAAAAAAAGAAAAAAAAGCATATTCCATATATGACTTGGCAGACACAAACCTGGACCTCCGGATTGAGGTTGATTACTTCCTCGCATTAAACTCATAGAGCCGCCATGGATCCCACAGTCATAACACAAACATCAACAACATATGGTGCTTTAAGGTGTAATGGTGTTTTCAATAGTATAGCAATTTGATATTTATAAATTATATTTATTTTGTTGAATTATCACAATGAAATAATATTGAATTCAAGACTTCTTTGACAAAGGTTTGAAAAGACATTTTATTAACAATTATTTCTGGAAAACATCTCAAATAATCATTACATTTATTTTTCTAATACTTCACAATAATTAAACTCCCCCAATTTCACATAGTAGTAGCCAGCATATATATATATATATATATATATATATATATATATATATATATATATATATATATATATATATATATATAACAAAGATTAATTGAAATGATTTTAAAATGTAATTTGACAAACAGTATATTCTTCCTTCCAGTTCTAACCTACGTCAACGAAGCATTATTGATTCGAAGTAAAGCGTTGTATTAGTGGTTTGTGTCTTCTTTTGTAAATATACCATCAAAACGTTTCGATAGCGCACCTACGACACCGTCAGCAAGATTTTACTCCGTGAGTGTGCATGACTGTATACCCCGAGCGTCTGCAGCTTCAGATGATCCGTAGAACTGTTGGCGTTTGTGTCACGTGATGTATTGCTTCATGCGAACCAATTGAACCTTTGATTCACAACACTGTTTGCTCCCAATGGTTCGAGACAAGTCGAAGCGGATGAGGCTTTGTACCCGTCATTAGAGTTTGGCTTTTGTTTTGTTTTGTTTGTTTTATTTTGTGTGAAAGCTCTAAGGTACGGTTTCTGTGTCTGTGGCACCAATTTGCTGGGGACACATTTGGTGTGAGAGTGGGATGTAGTCTTTAACTAAAGCCCTGCCACTAATGTACTGTGTGTTAACTGAATTTTGCATTTTAATCAGATTTCTTTAAATTAAAGGTACTGCAATGTGCGCTACGATAGCACTGAATTATGCTAATTTATATAGGCTATTTAGAGGAAATTACTATGTTTAATGCTTCGGTAAATGTTTAATAATCTAAGATTGTTCTTTGGAAAAGATACACTGATGATATTTTTATGTTGTGGAAATTCTCACTAACTTTATTTATTTCCTGACTCTGTATTCTTGTAATGAACCTCTTCAATTTACCATGCAATATGACTTTGAAAAGATAAATGTCCTTTATTTATTGATTGTTAAAAAAGGTCCTTCTCTTTATACCAATTTATATAGAAAACCTGCTAACAGCAGACAGTTTCCATCCACTTCCATTAAAGTATAATTTACCTTGTAGTCAGTTTTGTAGAATTAAACGTATTTACAAACGAGAATCAGATTTGACTGATAATTTGTCTGATATGCGGGCTAGGTTTGAAGTGAGTGGATATAAAGATAAATGTCTTGATGCTGCTATTCAAAAAATGTCATCAAAAGCAGATACAGACTCACTCCAGCACTGTAAAATTAATGCATTTAAACATAGTTTTGTAATTTTTGTGCAGTGAAAATAAAAGGAATTATATTTTGAAATCGGATCCTTCTGTCTCAGGTTAATTTGCTGTACCACCTTTATTGGCATTTAGACGAAGATGTAACCTAAGGGACACTCTTGTTAGAGCTGATTTACCTCCACCCTCCACTCTAGCTCTGTTTCTTTTAGCTCCCATACGTGATGGCAATTATAAATGTGACTTTTACGCACAATGCAGTAACACTTTTAAATGTCACTCTTTTAAGCACCCACTTACTGGAAAAGCCATTCCCATTAAGGGAGTCATTTCTTGTACAACTCAAGGTGTAATTTATATGATTTAATGTCCCTGCGGTAAGTCTTATATAGGTAAAACTAAATGAGATCTTAAATCTACAATAGCTGAACATCGTAGTACAATTAGGTGCAGAAATGTAGTCTATCCAGTAGCTGCTCATTTTTGTGAAGTCCAACATCCAGTTTCTTCTCTTTGATATTTAGGGATAGGGAAGGTTAAACTACCTGGGGAGGAGGCAATTTAGACTCTGGATTTGGATTTATTATAATGGAATGAATGTGGAATTTGACCTTAATTCCTTCTTATGATCTATTTCAACTTACATTAAGATATAGGAATTGATATATCTGATTATGTGGTTTCACATTGTCCTTGTGCATTGCTGTATTAATTATAAGTACAATGTTTAATTAACTTGTTATTTTCTCTTCTATTGGAGATTATATTGAATCTAATTTTTATAAACTTTATACAAGCCTTTCTTATTGATTGCTATTTACATTTGACTTTAATTTTTGTGGAATGTCTAATATTGTAAAACTATATATTAGCAACATTATAGATAACTATTGATCAATTAACACATGAATGTACTTTACTAATGTGTAATTATATTCACCTGCTCTGTATAACCTTAATAGCATTTAACTCTTTAATCCTACACTTGCATTTTACACCCTGACAAAGGCACTTTTGTGTTGAAAAATGATATGTTTTTATGAATTAAAGATACATTTTTGGAGCGCAATTGAGTATGCAGTTCTCTCTTTTTCTATATTGAATCTGATCTAAACATCGGGGTGTTCAAACTAACTTCCCTCCACCCTGCACAGCATCCACTCCCACCCAGAGTGACAGTCACCATACTGAAATGCTCTAAAAATCTACCTTTGGAGCTGGAACAGTCACAGTGCGGTCTGAAAGCTCTGTGACCATGATCAGAGGAGTTAACTAACGACTAGTGGGTCATCTGACGCGACCATGATCGGAAGAGATTATTATTATTATTAATATTATTAGTTTATTTAGCAGACGCCTTTATCCAAGGCGACTTACAGAGACTAGAGTGTGTGAACTATACATCAGCTGAGTCACTTACAATTACGTTTCACCCGAAAGACGGAGCACACGGAGGTTAAGTGACTTGCTCAGGATCACACAATGAGTCAGTGGCTGAGGTGGGATTTGAACTGGGGACCTCCTGGTTACAAGCCCCTTTCTTTAACCACTGGACCACACAGCCTCCGAGTGTGTCATCGGAAGCGACCATGATCGGAGGTGTTAACTAATGACTAGTGTGTCATCTGACGCGACCATGATCGGAGGTATTAACTAATGAATAGTATATCATCTGACAGAGTGGCAGTTGACATGGTAGTATAAAAAGCTTATTTAGAGCTTTTGTTAGACCAGAGGAAAAAGAGTACAGCTACACTTCTTGGTAATTATGCAGTCATACCTTTTTCATATTGCATGCTGATATTGAAGTTTGAGTAACGCATTAATATTAAACTGACTAATTGCTGTATCAAGCGAATCATTCTGGTTTAATCCACAAAATAAGATTCACAGCAGTGAGCCACTTGATGGAAGTAGGCAAGCAGCAAGACTCAGGAATATTTTTCTTTGCTGCGGTGAGGCCCGTCTGCAAGAGCCTGTGCTGCGCTCGAGAGAACTGAAGATTGGAATCATCATTCAGTAGAAACAGGGCAGGTGTCGCCGGCACTTCCCTTTCCAGCAGTGCTGACAGGGTCAATGCCACCTCGCTCCAACAGGCTGGTTATAGGAGAGCACTCCCAAAACATGTGTAAATTAGTGCCTGTAGAGTCAGGTAGGCAAACACCACATGTAGGATCAGGAATGATTTAAATGCGAAAAGCGTTTAAATAGGCTGCCATAGTATCTGTGTATCCATTTGGGCTACATTTTCTGAAGTAGAAAAAGTATTATCCCAAACCGTGTCCCATTTAGGATTTTCCCCCAGCTTCCCCAGCTCCCAATCCCAATTTCTGATGACTGCAAGTGGTTTGCACTATTTAGATATTAAATGACCATGTATAGTGGAAACAAGGACCCTAGGGGATCTGTCCAGATCAGTCCACTCAGCTATTGGATGACTACATAACGTGGCTCCCCATACAGTATGCCTTCAGAGCTGACATTCTAAATGACATGAATTGTGAGAAACCCGGGAGAGAGAAGGTGTCATTCAGTTCCTGGACTGTGCAGAGGCCACCCTCATTATGTCTTTCAAGCTACGTATCCTTCTTGAAGACTAGGCTGGATATTTAAAAGGGCTCCTATTAATCTCTGCCATTCTCCAAATGTTGATTGAATTCGTAATAATAGGTCCTACCTTTAAATAAAAAGCTTTAGAACGTCTTGAAAAGGGATGATCAAGGATAGCATTAGATGCCACCAGTGCAGCTTCTATTCCTTGCCACGGCACTGATGATTCCCTATCAAGCCAGAGCCTGCATGCTCTAATTTGGAAATTCGTTCAATTTAGTTTGGGAAAGCCAAGCCATCTAAGTGTTTAGGGTGCTGTAGCACCGCCAACCTGATCCCGGGACGTTTACCATCCCATATGAATTTAGAAAGCATGGAGTGCATTTCCTCTATATAACCTAGTGGAGGGGGAATAGGCAACATAAATAATAAAATGTTTAGGCATGGCAAAACATTTGTCTGATATCCTCCCCTGTAAAGTTAATCTGAGTGAGTCAAGTTAGTCTTGTTTAATTCTGCCCATAATTAACCATGCCTATTTTATGTAAGGTGGTGTGAATTTTAATTCCTAAGTAACTTAAACTGTAATAGTTTTTTTTTGTTTGTTTGTTTGTTTTGCAAAGGGAGACCAGCAGGCAGATCTGAAATCGCAGCCTTTGCATTCAGTGAGATAAGCACTGACTTACCCCAATACATTTTATAGTCTGAAATTAACCCAAATTGTCAAAAACAATGTTAGTACCTGCGGGACAGATTCTGAAACATCAGACAGATATAGCAAGATGTCACATGCATATAAGGATATGTGGTGTGTAGTACCATTTAAAACAATTGGGGATATATCCTTGATTTGTCTGACCGCTTGTGCTAGCAGTTCCAAAGACAGAGCAAACAGCAGTGGAGACAAAAAGCAGCCTTGGCTTTGTCCCAGTCTGTACCGAAGCCAATTAAGCATAATACACTGCACGCATCATGCTAAGAAATCGTGTTTTTTATAGGGAGGCTGGGCGAAATTTGCCATGACATCACCACTGTGTGAAAGGTAGTATCGCAGCAAAAATACCATTTTAGCGCCAGACAAATTGCATCACGTCCGGTGTGTGGAGACTTTTATACTGAATGCATTCATTCATTTCTTTCTCCTATGCCCCACTTGACCCAAAGTTCACCAGCCGCCACTTCGGGTGCAAGCAGCACTACGTAATGGCAGTATCAGAGACAACAGCTATAGTTTATGAATCTTTAAGTAGTCTGGATTGCTAGTTATTACATTTTTGAACCACTGTCTATAATAGCAGTGAAGTGTTTACCATTATCTTTACCACCATCTTCTTGCTGTATTTGATTCTCAACTGTCATGACGGCCTCTTCGGTTGCCCACGTAGGTTAGCTGTGGGTGGGCTGTTTTTTACTTTTTTCTTCTCACTCTGTGACTCCTCAACAGGAGATTGAGACATACATCTTTTCCCTAAGTTTTCCAGAGTTTGTATGTTTGAAAAACAAATAAGTATCATGTGTAATCACTTCAGGCAGAAGGTCACATGATGTCTAAATACATTCTTTTTATATAAATCTACATTATATTTCTTACAGAACAAAATAAAAAAATCTTGTTTATTTTTTGGATAGCTTTAAAGCACTTATGTGTTTACCAGGTAGCATGTAGTTGTGATTTGACTAATAAGTGCTAAAAAGGAACAAGTATTTATTGAGATAGAAAACAGTAAACTTACCACAGGATATTATTCAGGCCCCTTTTTTATTAAGTACAGAAAACCAAATAATATGAAATGCTATTAAAAAAAAACATGAGATTAGAGTGGAGGCATTATTTGAGCTCTAAAAGGGCATTGTATGTATACACAATTCCATAAGATTTAAATAAAAATAAGCAACTTATACTGTAAGAAATACAAAAAAGCAATATTATACCTATTTAAACATTTTCTAACAAGACTGTTCATATCTTTCTGTCAGGAAATATTAAAGAAACAGGAATGGATCATTTTTTGTTAGTACCAGACTGTATCCCTTCTCATTAAAAAGAAAAACACTCAAAACTCATAGTGACACTAGCTTGGAGATGAATATCTGAAGCAGCTATCTCCAAATTTACAGGACATTGCCTGTCTATGGTTGTTAGTGACTACCACATAAAAAACAGCCATTTCAGGCAATTTAAAGATGCTTTATAGAAGTATTGCTCAAATAGTACAGCCTTAAACTACTTGTTAAAATCCAATAAAGCAAGCCAGTGTTCAGCTTTGACTCTGTGAGGGATGGAGTTCCACAAAGATGTTGAGCGGTGCCCCAGTCATTGCATCTAGTGGTTGCTGAATATCATAAGTCTGGAGAAGAGGCTTTATATTTAAAATGCAATTTCACATCAATTAAATTTGAGATGAATGGTTTTAAAGAATTGTCCACTAGGGAGAGTATTCTCCTTGTGTGTCTATTAACTCACAGCACTCACATTTCCAGTTGGAAAACAAAGCAGTTGAAGAATGGCTTATTAAAAATGTTAATTAACATTCTGATATGGCATTTAATTAAAATGATTTGTTTTTAGGTCAGCAAAACGTAATTCCATATCAATAAAAAGCACTTTTTAAAAATGTTTTATTTGGAATCGCCAATTGTTTTTTACCCCATTTTCTCCCCAATTTGAAATGCCCAATTCTTTTTTTTTTTTTTTAAGCCTGGCTCACCGCTGCAACCCCCCGAAAAGGCCGTCAGCCGTCCACTTCTTTTCAATCTTCAGGCCCGCCATGCAGCTACCTTCAGAGCTACAGCATCAGAGGACCACGCAGCTCTGGGCCACCTGCAGGCCCGCAGATGCCCGGCCAGCCTACAGGGGTCGCTGGTGCATGGTGAGCCCAGGACACCCTGGCCTACCTAAGCCCTCCCCACCCAGGGCAGCACTCAGACAATTGTGCATTGCCCCCTGGGAACTCCCGTCTACGGTAGGCAGTGGAATAGCCTGGACTCAAACCAGCGACCTCCAGGCTATAGGGCACATCCTGCACTCCACGTGGAGTGCCTTTACTGGATGCGCCTCTCGGGAGGCACATAAAAAGCACTTTTAACTGGTTCCTCTCAAAGGCAGTTATGGACAAGCAACTACCTCAGGCTGTGCACTTAACTATAAAGCTCTATAAAGTACTTGCTTTATTCCTATGACTGGGTTTTAAAAATGTGTTTTAGAACATGTAGCACAGGAGCATGTTCAGTTGTTTGATGTCTATATAGAATATGAGTTAAGGGAAAAGTGTGGACTCTTGACCAGAGGGTCGTGGGTTCAATCCCAGGTGGGGACACTGCTGCTGTACCCTTGAGCAAGGTACTTTACCTAGATTGCTCCAGTAAAAACCCAACTGTATAAATGGGTAATTGTATGTAAAAAAAAAAAAAAATGTAATTGTATATAAAAATAATGTGATATCTTGTAACAATTGTAAGTCGCCTTGGATAAGGGCATCTGCTAAGAAATTAATAATAATAAAAGAAATAAAGAAAAATATTTATGGTAATTAAAAGTTTGTTGCCCTTTTTTATATTTAACTTCTCTGTGGTGTCAAGTTTATCATTCAAGTTTAATAAAACTGCTTCTGGCTATTTATGCCCTGGCTATTGCTATGCGTCAGCATGTCCAATATTGCCAGCTTACAAACAAGTATAATGTAAAAGGTGCTTTTTACCCGATTCAATGTAATACCTTGGCATGAACATGCCTACCTCTTGACCCAGACTGTCTTTCAGTAAGTAATACGTTTATTATATACAGTACTAGAAACTGGAGCTTTTGTGAGCAAAAAAGCATCCCCTGTAGCATTATGTAAGGTGAATGGCATATGCAATGGAATGGTTATAAACATGAAGTAAAATGGATATGAAAACGATCTGCATCATTGATATAGCCCCATAGGTGGCAGTGATTATTAGAGAATCATAGAATACAGCTATGTGCCGACTCTAAAGACACTTCTCCAAGTGTGTGATCAGTATCACTGCTTAAACAATGTGGCAATTAAACTGTTCATTTTCCAACTATAAAGTAAATGTCAAGTAGATAAATGCTCTTGTTGGCATAATATTGACTCAATGTACAAAAGGTATTCAAGGTCAGAATTTTGCCTGTGTCAAACATGACTAACAGCTTATTTTTATACAGCAATATGCAACCTTGTATAAGTTATGGACAATGACAACCTTATGTGCCATAATGCAAGTTGTGCCAGAGTTAGCATAAGATCTATCTGCCAAGTTTCAGTGCTCTGATGCCCTTGAAAGCAATATAATTAACAATCAATTATGCTATAGGGTGGCTTTTCCAACAAAATACAAAAATAAATCTACAACAAAAAATGTCACTCTTATTTATTATTTGTTTATTTAGCAGACACCTTTATCCAAGGCGACTTACAGAGACTAGGGTGTGTGAATAATGCATAAGCTGCAAAGTCACTTACAATTACATCTCACCCGAAAGACAGAGCACAAGGAGGTTAAGTGACTTGCTGAGGGTCACACAATGAGTCAGTGGCTGAGGTGGGCTTTGAACTGGGGACATCCTGGTTACAAGCCCCTTTCTTTAACCACTGGACCACATAGTCTTAGTTGCTGGTAGCTAAAGCTGTTGAAATAATACTTCTCAGGGTGTAACTACATACACTGCTGTGTAAACATGGTATGGTTAGCTGATTATCATAACATATTTGTGTTAAAATAAATTTGATATTTTTTTTATTAAAAATGAGCTGAACCTAAAAACATTACATACAGACTTTTAGCGATATATGATTTTGTTTACAAATTACAGATCTCTTCATTACCACAGGACATTTTTAAACATCCTTTAAATGTTTATAATTTATAATTTCTTGGCTCTCAATATAAGTTCACAAGCTACAGCAAATAGGAAGGTAAAGAGACAGGGCGTTGTCACAGATCTCCCACAAACAGAAACCTCAACAGGGAACTTCTGCTTGATAACTTCCATTCTAAGTTGGTTTTTGACTCCTCCCCCCAGCTAGCAAGTTTAGCATTTTAATTGAGTCATGGCCATGATGTAACTGCTTTGCAAGTAATCTTGGTGCAGTAAAGATGGCTAAAATGCCACTAAAGACATTCCCAAGAGTGCATCTTTTGATTATTAAACAGGATGGGGAAAGCCTGCCTCCCAAGGCACAATATTATATACCTCCCATCCCTTGACTCCATGCCATGTGTAGTGACTAGTTACCTCTCAGACTCCTCCACACAATTTTTAACAGAAAGTGACATTTCTATTATGTACTCACCATTTTTAATATACCCAGATAATCACTGCACATAAAAGCAGTGACACCTTTGCCAAGAGGAATCAGCTTGCCAGAGTAGCTTGGCAGAAGAAACAACTTTCTGTCTCTTCAATATTGATGCTCGAGACTTTTGAAAATGTGAACCAAGGATGCAGATACTGCTATATTCAACTTAAAATATTATAAAACCAAGTCATTTTTCTCAAGTCCCAAGTCAAGACAACAGTTTCAAATGTGGCTTGTTTTGAATGCATCTAGTGGGTAAATATTGTCTTTGGCGGTTTGGCAATTTCTTTGTAATTTTTACTGTGCATGTTTTTTTTTTCCCATTCCTTTTGATTAGGAGTTCATCATCAGTGCAGGACTTCAATCACCACAATCCCCTGCATACCTGCCACGCCCTCCCCCTGGGGCGTGACTTTGTTCTGGAGATCAAAAGACAAAGAGATAAAATGACAAAACACACACATGCCCACACTTGCATTCAGAAGAAGAAGAAAATGGTGAACCCGCTTACTTCTTTCCTCAGGACTGGTTAATATGGGTATTCTTACAGATAAATGACACTTGTATGCATTTGACCGGGGTTCTTGTTTAATTGTAAAATAGAGAGCAGGGGGCTCCCGAGTGGCGCACCCAGTAAAAGCACTCGCGTAGAGTGCAGGATGCACCCTATAGTCTGGACGTCGTCGACACCAGGCTATTCCTTTGCTGACCGAGGACGGGAGCTCCCAGGGGGCGGCGCACAATTGGCCGAGCGCCGCCCGGGGTGAGGGAGGGTTAGGTCGGCCAGGGTGTTCTCATCTCATCGCGCACCAGCGACCCCTGTAGTCTGGCCGGGCGCCTGCGGGCTTGCCTGTAAGCTGCCCAGAGCTGCGTTGTCCTCCGACGCTGTAGCTCTGGTTGGCTGCATGGTGAGTCTGCAGTGTGAAAAAAAGCGGTCGGCTGATGACACACACTTCGGAGGACAGCGTGTGCTCGTCTTCGCCATTCCCGAGTCAGCGCGGGGATGGTAACGGTGAGCTGAGCTAAACAAACAGAATTGGACACTATTAAATTTGGTGAAAACAAAAAAAAAACTAATTGGTGACTACTAAATTTATTTAAAAAAAATAGGAAGACATAAAAAGTTTTTTTTTGTTATTCTTAACAAATTAAAAACTGTATCAGTACAAATATAATTAGAATTTATTATTTTATTTATTGTTTTATAGACTATACGCCAACAGTTCAGGACAATATAATTTTACACTACCTTCTGAATAAAAAAAATAAATAAATCGTGGATCTACCACGTTTTATCTCATCACATAAGAAACAGCAGTGCTTGTACTGTAAATTTTGAGAAAAGCCCAGATATAAATAAATAAATCGTTTATAACATTACTTACCTGTGTTATTTTTTATTTTAAATAAATATGCAGCACTTGTGTATGCTTTTGTAATATATATTTAGGGCTTCTGTTTTTCGGGTTTTATTAATTGTATTTTTTGGTGCTTATTTTTAGCTATTTTTGAGTTTTATGTAAATCGTTTTTTTTCGGGGCTTTCGTTATTGATATACTGTATGAAATTAGTGTTTTTGGTTACTTTCCAAAATGCTTGAGCGTTTTTTTCCTGTCAAAATATGTATAGTAGTAACTCGACAGTACTTGCACACTTAAGTTGTACCTTCTTTCCTGTTTTCCTCAACGAAATCCCTATGGTCACAGGCACATTCTTCTGGGGTTTTTGTGTGTACGCATTTCTGTACATTTCGCCACAATTCTGTTTTAAATCCTCCGTATCTTAACGGTAATATAGTTTGAAATCCCACTAACAAGCCTCCATCCTGATTGTAATCACGTTTTAAATCTCACAAGCGGAGTCTCCAATAGAAATGTAGGAATGTGCTGTCATTCAGTAGTTGGGGCGGGTTTAAAGTATTCAGAACGAATCAATGATAGATGCAAGTCAGGAAGGCGGGACATTGCCCAGCAGCACTGGGAAATGTATTTATTATTATTTTTGCAGTAGGTTTTATTTATTTTAATGTGAAAAGGGTAAAGTCAACGTGAATAGATTAACCATTTCCACAGTTTTACTGGTGTTTTCCGGTGTTTATTGGCTATCCACCGTTTTTTTGTTGTTTTTTTTTGCATCAGCGGTGTTTTATCGGGTTTTATCGGTTAAAACCGAAAATCAGAAGCCCTATTTAAGTCTTAAATGTAAGTACAGGTTAAAAAAACACAATTTAGCTACTTTTTGGCTGGTTACTTCCAAAATTTGGCGGGGCGTTGCAAAAAAAATCTGGCTGCACTGACAGGGACTTGGTAGATAGAGACACACACTCACACACACACACACACACTCACACACGAGAGGGAGAGAGAGAGCGAGAGCACGTGCACAGCGAGGGTGTAACACAAACCGTAATACTGGTGTAGCATTTTGATTTTAAAGTCCCAAGTCAAGTCTCAAGTCAATTCGTTCAAGTCAAGTCTCAAGTCCCCAAAAAAGTGACCGAGTCAACAACTCTGAAAATTGTAGTAGAAATTCCAATATAGAACTTAACCTACATGGGGGAAAGAATCCTTTAAAAGTATGATTTGTTTGCCCAACATTAGCTTTCTATAAAGCTGTTTAGGCAATCATATGTAAAAGGAGATATTAAAATTGATATTGCTAGGATATGCCCCTAGCATGCAATAAAATAAAATGTTGTGTGTTCCTCTGTAGAATTATGTATCAAGTCCAAAATAGCAGATTATATTTATCTTCCTAACTGATATATAAACAAAACTGTGCAGAGGGGTATAAAACAGATTTTAACCACATGATAAATACTTTTCTGTTTTTCATCATCCCTTACTGCAGCTAGAAAAAAAAAAAATCCAAGCAACATACTCTCCAATAAAGTGTTCCATTACATTCTAAAAGGTATATCTTAAGGAACATTTTACTGTTCAAAAATATAATTCAAACGATTCCCACTGTTGTCTCGTTAGGTCTTTGGTTGGGCCCTACAGTCCATGTCCTTATGCACAGCTGCTAACTTGGATTCCCTGTGAAGCGAGGACTCTATAATCCCCAATGGAAAGGAACTGTCTGTTTCCTGGGAGTCGTCACTGTTCTGGGATTTGAAATGATCCTCAGGCTTCTGCCTGGCAGCTCTATGCTGCTGCTCTTTAAGCTCCAGGTAGGACCGGGAGAATGTGTGAAAGATAGAGGTCACAGGGAAGGCCATAAGCAGAATGCCGCTTAGGATGCTGCTAAGTGCCACCACTTGCCCAGGGATGCTGCGGGGGACCATGTCACCGTAACCAACTGTTGTCATGGAGATGACGGCCCACCAATAGCTGCCGGGGATGCTAGTGAATTCCTGCTTTGCTCCCATCTCACTCTCAGCCAGGAAAACCAAGGGAGAGAAGAGCGCCATGGCAACACACAGGAAGAGGACGAGAAGACCAAATTCCCGGGTGCACCGGCGCACTGTGAGGCCTAGAGTCTGGAGGCCCAGAGAGTGACGAGCTAGTCTCATCACATAGAGGATCCTGAGGGCTCTCAGCACGCGAAGGACTAGGCCCACCTTCTCCAGGTAGCTGTTCCCAGATCCACCTGGCTTCTTCCCTACAGAGAAGGAGTCCACAATCAGAGTAACGTAGTACGGGAGGATGGCCATGACATCAATGATGTTGAGAGGGGTCCTCAGGAAAATGCATTTACTCTGTGACTGGATAAAACGCAGCATGAACTCCAGAGAAAACCAAGCCACACAAACCGTCTCCAGAATGAAGATGTTGTAACACTTCTGGGAGCATTCTCCCTAAAACAAACAAAAAAATACTGTTAGCATTCACCCTATCTAAAGTAACAGATTATTATTGTTATTATTTATTTCTTAGCAGACGCCCTTATCCAGGGCGACTTACAATTGTTACAAGATATCACAGTATACATTATTTCACATTATACAGATATCACATTATTTTACATACAATTACCCATTTATACAGTTGGGTTTTTACTGGAGCAATCTAGGTAAAGTACCTTGCTCAAGGGTACAACAGCAGTGTCCCCCTCTGGGGATTGAACCCACAACCCTCCGGTCAAGAGTCCAAAGCTCTAACCACTACTCCACACAGGAGCTCTTGTGTGGTATGTGTGTATGTGACTCATTCTAATTTAATAACATTGTTATAATAACAAAATTAATTATTTATAAACAACTGTAAAAAGGCAAGATCATCAGATATTGAGAGTGAGCAATGATTTTAAACTGTAACAAGAGTTTTATAACTGGTGTGTTTTTCTTCATAGCTTCATCTTGCAATACACCCACTAGTTGCCAAACGTCTTCCTCATCATAAGGCTAGGTTCACGTCTTATATTTTTGTTGTTTGTTCTTTTTCTGAATCAAAATTCCACCAACTCAATGCACACAGGAGACCAAGAACATTCTGAAAGCCTATGCCAAAAATATGAAATACAATAACCACCCAGTCAATAAAGTTAATGAATCAATACATGCATCCAACATGCAATACATGCATTCTTTATTCGAAGTTGGGAAAACTCCACTTCATTAGGAATTATCAACATTTTAGAAAGATGGGAATGGGAAGATTAGGACCTGGGGCACATTTAATACTGTTGTGTCATCATTGGATAGAGGTGGGGTTACCATGATGAAGGCTGGTGGTGAGATGGAGATGCTAATCAAAATGCTGCATTTTGTCATCAAAAATTTTAATAAGAGAAAAAAGAAATGTATAATCCTTGTTGTGAGCCTGCTTGATACAATGACTGCGTGTGCACCTTTTGTAACTGTTTTCCTTTCAATGTCTGTTTTTTGTCGTGAAGGGATTCGTATGGAGATAAAACCTCTGATGATAAAACTTCTTCCGCTGACATGCATTCAAATAAACATTTTCAGAAGCTTATAAAGCGTAGAGGTGGTGGGTGGCTTCTAAAATTAGGCCCATATTCATAAAACTTACCGTCTCCTTTATCGTGCCAGTAATAGTGTTTAATATGACAGTATTTCATCGGGTGATGCATAAATGTCAATAATTACTAAATGTAAGTATTTTGTTATTTGTAACACATTAAATTGCATTATTAAGTTGTCTGAACAAGATAGGCTACTTACTGGTTGGAAAACATATGAATCATGTTTGTAGCCTATTCGTTGCTCTAAGAAAATGCCAGGCTTCGATGTGCTTGTATGGACTGTACCTCAAGAAGAGGGAGATATCTTGGAACATGATCCAGAAGAGTGAGAAGACCTTGCAGATTTGTTTACAATCTGACGTTCATCTTACGTTCATCCAGTGCTTCTGGCAGTATATGATCTCCCTTTTTACAGTACCAACTGCATTAACTTGATCAGCTATCTCCTGTCATCTTTTTACAGTACCAACCACATTAACCCAATGAGCTATCTCCTACCATCTTTTTATAGTGCCAACTGTATTAACCCAATCATCTATCTCTTACCATCTTTTTATAGTGCCAACTGCATTAACCCAATAAGCTATCTCCTACCATCTTTGTACACTGCCAACTGCATTAACCCGATCAGCTATCTCCAACCACCTTTTTTTCAGCCACATAACCTTAAAAAAGGGCAAACATACCCTGCAGAGTTTAAACACACTGTGATCGATAGGTTGGAAAAGGGCAAGAATACTGCTGAACTCCACTCGTTCAAAATGCAAGATGTGGACTACAATATTCTGAAGTTGAAGTATTTAATTGCTTTTGCAAAGAAAAGAAAGTTTGACTCATGCCAAAAGAAAACAAAAATAATAATAATAGGTAGGCTATGTGTTACTTGTAGCCACCCATATGCTCTACAGTTTTCTATGTACATTTAAAAATGATTTACTTCTGCAGTGTGTGCAGTATATGTAAGGTACTGTATAGTATCATAACGTGTTAATGCGGCACCATGATCTGTTTTTTGTACTCAGTAGGCTAGCATGATTTTTTTTCTGTTACCGGTAGCCTATAGGCCAAAATAAAAAGAAAGTGCGGCAGGTTATTCACTTGATTTTTCTACTGTGTTGTACGTACGGCCAAGAGTTTTGCATCACCTAGAATTTTAGGATTGAGACATAATTAAAAAAAAAACAAAACATACAAATATAATTTGGATCTTTTATTTAACATCATGTAGCCAAAGAAATTACAAAATGATATTTCAAAAGTCTACTGGAAGCCATAATAGTAGCACACGATTTCACATTAGATTTCTAAATGTCCAATTAATGTAACATTATTCAGCAGGTTTCAATCGACTTTGTAAAGCAAAATGTGTCAATTCTATAGGATGATGCAAAACGTTTGGCCATAGCTGTATATGCCTAATTTGCAGATTTATGTTTTTACACAGGCTAATGTAATGTGTGCGGAGAATGCACAAATGTTATTTCAGCGCAATGATTTATACATTTAAAATAAACCAAGCACTATAAATATGTGTGTGTACAATTTATTTGTACTTTTTTTTAACCTGACGTCTTGATATTTCAGACAACCTGTCTCCAGACATGCCATGATGCGACGGTGTAACCTGGGGTGAGTTCAATAGGCAGAGTGCTCCAGAGCATTACGTGGCACTTTCTCTTGAACAACCTTGAACAAGTGGCCGACCTACATTATCAGTGCGGTGGCTGCAAATGTATTTTTTCAAATATGGATCTGTATGACCAACACATGGGTGATAAGTAATATTTTTAAAACTGATTGTGGTATTTTTTTAAAGTGACAATTATATTAGAAAAGGAAACACAGACTATTTATAACTTGACAAATCTGACTTGTGCCTCAAGATGTTAAACCAAAACAAGTGTCAGTGATTTTATTACAAAAATACAGTAGTAGTAATTACATTTTTTTAAATTATACAAAAATTGCTCGATTAAAGCAACTGTTTTAATACAAAGCGATTTCTTGCCTGCTATTGTGAAACTGCTCCATTCAATAACTGGTAACACATGTTACGGGGTGCCACGAGAGAGTGCTCTGTTTATTGAACACAACAGTGTATGCAATTGACGTCTTAAGTAGGTTTAAGTAGCTCATTTGCATACCTCTGACAATTGGTTAGATACAATCTCTTGGTAACAATCCGTGACGGTAAATCACATCTAAAACCATTACTGGCAGGTAAAATAACCAGGCAGTCGTTTTATAAATCACGTGTTAAATACTGCCCGGTAATTTTTCTTGATGGCCGGAAATTACCACCATCTTTCATGAATATGGCCCCTAGCATTATTATTACTTATTTCTTAGCAGACACCCTTACCAGGGCGACTTACAAGTATTACAAGATATCACATTATTTTTACATACAATTACAGTATTTTTTACACATTATTTTTACATACAATTACCCATTTATACAGTTGGGTTTTAACTGGAGCAATCTAGGTAAAGTACCTTGCTCAAGGGTACAGCAACAGTGTCACCCACCTGGGATTGTACCCACAACCCACTGGTCTAGAGTCCAGAGCCCTAACCACTACTCCACACTGCTGCCCTGATTGTAATACCCTCTATCCTGTTTCTATAAGACTTGAAGCAGAACAACTGTGCTTTAGTAATTAGCCCCTCTCTCATCTTGTGGTGTATACCAACTTGTACCCAGTACACACTGTATATTTTGTAATATATTACAAAGGATTACAAGAACGCTACCATCTGAATCAGAATTGTTTTATGAACATGCAATACTCTTCTGTGATATAAGCCATTAAATACAACCCATGCAATGACAAAAACTTTCTGATGGTTTTATTACATAAGAAAGCCAAAGTACCGTATTTAATCGATATAGTGCACTATCTGGCAAGTTTAAGTCTGGTGCTTTCAGTTTGGTCTTCTTCCAAGGTTGATGTGGCTGCTTACTGTGAATGAGGTTTCATTGTCAACAGTAGCGAGACTGGAAGCCTTGATGAGAAGGAAATGGCTGGGAGTTCCACGATGCCTTAGCAGGGTAGCACTCCACGGTAAGGGGAAACTGCAGCTACTAGTTTCAGCCCTAACTAAGGAATTCAAGTGTGCTGAGGTTGGAAACTGGAAATTACCCTGATAGAATCGCGTGACGAGTGTGTAAGGGAGGTAGCACTGGGAGAAAGTGGGCAGCAAAGGACACAGTGGAAGATGCAAAGGCTGCCCTTCACATCAATGATATCATGGGGCAAGTACAACAGGGAAGAGGAGGTCTTGGTCTCAGTCGGCTCCCCCGAGATGGCACAAAGCAGCTCCAGCTGAAAGGAAGAAGTTGATAGTTACTGAAACGCAAAAGC
Source organism: Acipenser ruthenus (assembly GCF_902713425.1). Taxonomy (NCBI): domain Eukaryota; kingdom Metazoa; phylum Chordata; class Actinopteri; order Acipenseriformes; family Acipenseridae; genus Acipenser; species Acipenser ruthenus. The sequence continues at coordinate 34,352,651 of NC_081192.1, forward strand.
AGGAGGAGCGGATGAGGTGTGTCAAGGTGGTATCCTAGACTAAGCAAATGTGGAACAGCGTAAGATTGGTTGGCGAGACCTGTGAACAGTGGAAAAGAGGAGGATCAGCTTCCTAATCAGGTCCACATATGATGTTCTTCCATCACTGCAGAACCTGAATGTGTGGGTGGGAGAGAACCATGCATGTCCTTTGTGTTCATCACTGGCTACCCTAACTCACATTCTTACAGGATTGAGCCAGGGGCGCTTCACTTGGCGTCATGCCAGGTGCTGCGATGCTTGGCATTAGCACCGGAAGAACAGCATAAAAATATCTACAGCTCACTGCCAATATCAGCAATAGCTGATACACAGAGAATGATATTCCATTCCTCCAGGAGTGCAACCAACAGGAATGGTTGTTCACCCAGGACAATTGGAGACTGCTAGAGATTGGAGAATGCAGGCAGATTTCGGCCAGCGTCTTATTTCCCACCACAACTACCCTTTGACCTGACCTTGTCCTGTGTTCAGTCTCAGCATGCCTTGTTCACCTGGTAGTGCTAACAGTGTCATGGTATGCTGAATTAGCCACTGAGGTGGAACCGTGGGTATGGAGAGTCCGGGTGTATCCTATAGAGATGGGTTTTCGGGTATTCGTTGTGCACTCCAGGACCAGCTTCTCAGAGACATTGGACTCAGTGGACAGGGGTTGCAGTGTACAGTAAAGGCTCTATCCCAGGAGGCAGAGAAAAGTAGCAATTGGCAACAGGTAAGTGAACTGCGCTGGGTTGGGTGGGGGATGGAGGGGAGTGGTGTGCCTTCCTGAGGTGTTGTGGGCTAATCGATGAAACACTGAAGACAGGAGGTGCCCATATGATGGCCCTTGCGAAGTGCCCCACCCAGCCTATGCTAGACATTTGCCATGTTGAGGCGCTAAGGAGGCTGTACTTTGGTTGATCCCTGGAGCCAGCATCGCCGCCATTGTTGTGTGCTTATGCGCCAGGGAGGCTCACAAAGAGGATGATCCTTGGAGCCAGCATTACACTTCAGCCATCAGCACTGGGCCAATAGGAAATCCATGTTACCTATTGGAGGAAAAGCACTGAAGGCTCGTATATTACAGCGAAGCTACGTCTTGGTTAGTCCCCACCACTACTATCTCATTTTATCTTGGCGAAATCCAAGTTCAATGTTAGCATGAAGTAAATAACAGCTATTCTCAATAATGTATGTTGTTAAAAAAAACTGGTCTAGAAAGGCCCATTCCCAGTTTGTAATAAGCTGCAAACACTTGTGTTCTAGTCAGTTTCTATTTACTGATTCAACTACTGAACACATTTATATCAACTTGTAGTCTTTATTGGTTATAAACAAATAGTTAGGATAGGCAGGCAAAGTGCTTCCCTGCCTTTCTCCTGATTGCTGCACAGACACTGTCCGTTTGTGGATTTGTACTGTAGTAGTGGCTGATGAAAGGTAATGCTTTTTAACTGAGTAAATAGTACTGAATTAATAAATAGGTGGAAGCTTGTCATCTGTCATCTGAGTTTCTTATTGAACTTTATTTAAACATCTTATTAAAAGGTTTTACAAAATCCATTCTTCCCTGCATCTGCCAAGGCTTAGTCTCCTGTCACTAATTTATTCATATTTTAATTTACTTCTGGCAGACTGCAATATTTACAAGCCCTTTTTATAATTAATTTCCTAAAATAGCAAATGGACTCATACATATTTGAAGATATAATTACAAGTGATTATTTCCATATTAGTATGAAAAGTGCTACTGGGAGCGTAGCTAACACAATACAGTTTATACAACTGGGTAACCTTTTATTACCTAATTGACCACTTACAAGTCGGTCCTGTTTCTAGAGTTGGGCCGGTAGGTACCTGCAGTAGAATTTCTTTAATTTTTTTTTTTTTAAACCTGAAGATAATATTTTCTGTTTTGGGTTAATGCATTGAAAACTGTATTGGGAGATATAGTTTTATATTTTTTATAAGACTCTTTGATTCTTATAAAATACAGGACAGTATAGTCTAGGGTGCATACAGATATTTGAGACAGGGTTGAAATAACTTATGAATTACAGTAACCCAACATACTATCTGTTTTTTATGGCCTGCCACTCAACACTTACATGACAGAATGGTGCGTAGTGGTTAAGACCACGTGTGTCTTATCCGGTACTTAACATTTCTGTCAGAGGTCACTTCAGCACACCTGTTGCTTGACACAATATGTTACACATAACTCCAGACTTGATCTGTCATGACTAGTTTTCTGATTGTGATGGACACTTTGGTCAATGCACCCAGTATCAGGCCTAATTTAAACAGCTTTACCCCTACTTTGTGTTCGGTTCAGGCAGTTTCTCAATATACTGAATTTGTTTTGCTGTTGAAGGGAATGCCATGAGGTGCCTGTGGTGTGTGAACGTGTTAAGTATGATTTACAAAGCTGGTGATGTGAGCCTTACTGATACTGATACTGATACTGAAAATACATTTCCGTGTAGACTATCGTACTCTTGAGATGATGAATGAGGTGCAATGTTTCAATGCATACAGCTCACAAAACTCACACTTTCTGAAAGCTTTTAGGGAGACTATAAAACATATTTAATGTAATACAAGTAACCAAGCAATGCTATTCTGGCTGTGCTTCTCATTTATTACATTTTATTTTGTATTTAGGCAGACCAGGTGTTGTCTGTAATTTACAACATATGTTAACATACATCACTCACCATGGCAGTAACTACAAAATTAGAGCCATCAGTACCACATACAGGTACTAGTCTTGGGGCTGCAGGCAAGTTCTGACAATTTGGTATTGTATCCTCTCCAACAAAGCTTGCTATATATGTAATCTTAAAATGTATTTTCTGGTGGCCATTTTGAGACATCAATTTTTTGCTCTGTGAGCAGTATTTGTTTTGTTAAAACCTTTTATTTTTATTTGTTTTTGTTATTTAAATAAATGGCGCACGGCGCGTCTTTTGCCCCACAGTACCTGCCTGTGTATTTTCCTTCCTGCTTCTGGCCTGACGTCCCCACTACATCCATCCTATCTCAGATGTTTTTAGGCTTCCAAGCCAGAAGGGCTGGGAAGCCTATTGTTATTGTTAGGATTCTTCTTCTTCTTCTTCTTCTTCTTCTTCTTCTTCTTCTTCTTCTTCTTCTTCCATCAACTTCAAATTGCTCCTGTTCACACACAGTGTAACCAATCAACATGAAACTTGGTGGGTATCATCCCGAGTAGATTACAGTTCAGATGCAAAAAAAAATGTGCTCCTGCGTCAATCAAGATGGCGGCCTGACACATTTTTTTAATAAACTTTGCATATGTTATCAGGTTCAGTTTTGCGAAGAAGAAGTTGCTGCGATAAATTTTACTATCAAAATGGCTGCCACCAAATTTGACAAAATGGGCCCCAAACATCAAACTGCTTCTGTTTGCACACCATTTAACCAACTAACTCCTAACTTGGTAGGCATCATCCTGGGGACAATGGAATTAAAATATGGCAAAATGGTGTTCTTTTGTAAAACAAGATGGCCACCAGACGGACATTTACGTCTTCAATTTAAACAGTTTACTTGACTAACTCCACATTTTACAAACATCATCCCTGTCACTGTATCAATGCAACTCACTCTGAAAAAAATGGTGTTGACCTAACCAAAATGGCCGTATGACACATTTTTTTTTAGAAACCTTTCGAAATCTACTTCTTGGGAACTGATGACGTGATTGATCTGTCACTTGGCATATATCATCAGCAACCAAACCCGCTTCAACTTTGGGAAGCAGAAGTTGCTGCGATAAATTTTACTATCAAACTGCCTGCCACCAAATTCGCCAAAACACGCACCAAAAAACAAACTGCTTCTGATCGAAAACCATTTAACCAACTTACTCCCAACTTGGTAGGCATCATCCCAGTGACAATAGAATTCAAATATTGCAAAATGGTGTTTTGTTGTTGAACAAGATGGCTGCCGGACCTACATTTTCAAGTTCTACATTTACAAGTTTCCGGATATGCTTCCAGCCTATATAATTATTACCTCACCCAATGTTCTATTACGCATGCGCTGTTGGAGTTAGTGGACTGAGTATATTCAAAGTTGATAGTAGACATCTTTGCCCATATTAAGCGATTTAATTTAATAAAATTCTGTATGTCAGGTGAACATTATTCAATTGAATTTTTGAACGAAGGTAGGAAACACAATTTAATTTTGTATATTAAAATTATAGTGAATTCTGCGGCGCCAGTGCCACCATGTTAAATGGCTGAGGCCGTGAATGTGGTAGATCAATTGCTAAAGTCTCCCTTTGGTACTTTAGAATATACTGAGAAAGTTTGTATAAAATCTGAGAATAGACCTCAAATAAAAATAGACGTAGAAGAAGAAAATACAGGGAAGGAAAGTACTACTAGATAATTTCATTGTCACTGGTATGATAGAGTGGATTAGCTGACAAGCAGCACGATTATAAACCAACTGTATTGTTGGCCTTGTTTACTTTTCTGTATTTCTGCTAGTACTTGGACAAAATACGGATATAACGATATAACAAATTTGGAATGAGCAGTAAAACGGCATTCCAAAGCAAACGACCTGCTGTAAAACAGAGTTTGTCATTTTTCGATCACATCTAGTGAATTTTATCCAAATATAAGTGATACATTTCTTTTGATGCTCAAATATCAGTGATACGTTTCTTTTGCTTTTGATGCTCAGTGCATATATATATATATACAGCTCTGGAAAAAATTAAGAGACCACTGCAAAATTATCAGTTTCTCTGGTTTTACTATTTATAGGTATGTGTTTGGGTAAAATGAACATTTTTGTTTTATTCTATAAACTACTGACAACATTTCTCCCAAATTCCAAATAAAAATATTGTCATTTAGAGCATTTATTTGCAGAAAATGACAACTGGTCAAAATAACAAAAAAGATGCAGTGTTGTCAGACCTCGAATAATGCAAAGAAAATAAGTTCATCTTCATTTTTAAACAACACAATACTAATGTTTTAACTTAGGAAGAGTTCAGAAATCAATATTTGGTGGAATAACCCTGATTTTCAAGCACAGCTTTCATGCGTCTTGGCATGCTCTCCACCAGTCTTTCACATTGATATTGGGTGACTTTATGCCACTCCTGGTGCAAAAATTCAAGCAGCTCGGCTTTGTTTGATGGCTCGTGACCATCCATCTTCCTCTTGATCATATTCCAGAGGTTTTCAATGGGGTTCAGGTCTTGAGATTGGGCTGGCCATGACAGGGTCTTGATCTGGTGGTCCTCCATCCACAACTTGATTGACCTGGCTGTGTGGCATGGAGCATTGTCCTGCTGGAAAAACCAATCCTCAGAGTTGGGGAACATTGTCAGAGCAGAAGGAAGCAAGTTTTCTTCCAGGACAACCTTGTACTTGGCTTTTTTTGTATATTGCTTTTTTAATATACAGACATTATTTATTAAAAATTAAACAATGTCCTTTGTTTTTGGTGGAACTTCTCATCATATTTTTCCACCACCATTAAAATGACTTTTAAATCGAAGGCTCTGAGAGAAGCCTGTAACCTGCCTGGGAACTGGTCAGGGGTAGATTCATGCTGACTCTCCTGACAATGCATCCCCATTCTGTCACATAAAAGCAGTCTGGTTGTTGCAATGTAGTAAAATGTTGCTTTTGTTTTTGATAGAACTGTACATTTTTTTATCCACTTGTGTTGGGTCCTTAATCTCCAGACAACATTGTTGAAGTAGTTTTTTATCCAAGCAACTACAAGACTCAAGTTCAATGCCATAAACTAGAATGATGAAAGAAAAAACTGATTTTACTAGAAATGGGAGTTTTTGTGAACAAAAACAAAGCATTATCCAAGGGTTAGGCCTGTGTCACGTCAGATCAAATGGTTTGAAAACTTGAAGCAAAATGGAATGTTCATTGATTGAACACCACCTGTAATTGAAGCATACAGTTGTGCAACAACTAGAAAGACCCTGTGTCAAAGCATGTACTCGGAGTTATTGAGTAGCCATATAAATTCCATATTTTTAATGAAGCCCGTATAAAACTGGGGTAGCATGGAGTAGCAACTGCTCAAAATCTTTCATTTTATATAGCCCTCCTCAAAGCTGCCAAGCTGCTGTAATTTTAAAATACTGCTGTAGCAACAGTAACTCATTAGAATTTTTCATAAAATAATTTATATTGTCAGATCACACCCGCTCTGCTCTCTGTTATGTATATGGTGCTTGCTGATTTATCGACCATGAGTATCAATACATACTGTAGATAACGGTTAAGGCAATTCCTCTGTGGCAACACACATTTGTTGTAATAATCACTGGTTTTGGATACTTGAGATTGCATTGCATATATTGTATAATGGAGCCTGATCAGGTCTACACTGTAAAAAGGATAGCAAATTTACTAGGCTAAGGACAACATTATTCATATTCATTGAGGAAGGTGTTAATGTGTATCATCTACAGATGGTAGAAAAGCCTTCGGACAGAATCGCAGGTGTGAGAAATTGTAATTATAAAGGGGAATGTGCAACGGGGGATTCTTCCATGTCACCCACCTCCTGGAGACAGTCCTGCTGCATGCCTGGGTTATACAGTTCTTTGCCTAGACAAAGTCAGGATCAAGGGACCATTCATGTTTTTAAAGTTGGACTAGAAGATATTTCTGTTTTTTCATTGCTTGGCTTGCTGTGCAACGTCTTGTGATGCTTGCGTATGATAAAAACTATAAGTGATCAAGCTGTATTGTTTTGTATCAGGATCCAGAAACTTGCAGTACTCTAGTCTGCTGACAATGATCTAACTTGCAGTCCTAAAGTACTGAGAATCAATATGACAACAGCATAGTGAGTTTAATGTATTCAAAGTGCTGTAAATCTTTTTTTTTTAAAGTACTTTCTTTCTTGGGAGGAATACTGAAGCACGCTTCAAACCCTTGTTGTAAATTTCTTTTTAATGGCTTCAAATTAAAGCATTTCATTGCGTGAACTTGAAACAAATGAGAATGTGGTAATTAATATGAAGTTAACTGCAGAATATAGATCAGGTGAAATTACTGCAGAGTGTCTGTATTCTCTTGTATTTATGTATTCCCCAATTCAAAATTTAGGGACATGTGTCAAAGTTGCAGATGCATCCACTGACAAAGGCTCTCTGAATATAGGAATGCAGGATGGCTCATCATGTGTTAAGTGGAGTTACAACTGGAAATTGAAGCTGTCTAGCAAAGAAAGAGCTGTAGACTTGAATAGGAGCAGACCAACATGTTCCTTCACATAATTTTTAAAATGAAAAAAAATGTATGAGAAATAATAATAATACAAAAAAATCCACTATTAATATGGTGAGCAATGGTAATGGTACTGAAACTAATGTTCAGGAAAAATATTACTGTACTACTTTAAGTTATTACATGAGTAGTGCTTGAAAAAAACAATTGATCAACGATCAGTAAATGATGCACAAAAACGAATGAAACTACAAGAAGTCATGTTAAGTACTTTTAAATAAAAAAATAATATTCCTGCACCATTGATAAAATGTAATAATGCGTTACAAATCTGTTAGAAATTTGTAATTCAACTTATGTTACTAATTAAATGTATCTTAAATTTGCTAAAGAAATTGGACTCTAATTATGTTTGGGTCATTTCATATGAAATCAATCTCGACCTTGACCTCCTTTTATCCTGATTTGGATAAAAATTGAATAAAAAATGAGTGACATCCCGTTCATGAGATACAGCTCATCAAAGTTGACCCATTTTGGACCCCCCATCCAACCTTTCCATGGTCATAACTTCCTCCATAACTGACAGAGAAAGGTAGTTTTGGTGTCATTTTACAGCTCCCGAATAGCACTATCTTCTCATTCTATGGATGGTTCTGTGAGGTGTACGATAAAAAAGTTGTTTGATTCTGTGACCTTTGACCTCACCCTGGTCAAATCGTGTAACCTTGAAGATTTTTTTTTTTATGTAGATAAGGGTCTAGGTTACAATCTATCAAAAACTGACAAAAATCCAAGGTTATGCAATTTGACCTGGGTGAGATCAAAGGTCACAGATTCACACAACGTTTTTTATCTTGTATTTTACATCAATCTTGATATAATGAATATATAGTCCTATTTGAGAGCTTTTAAACAACACCAACACCAGCTTTCTATGTCAATTCTGGAGGAAGTTACGACCATGTAAAGGTAGGGTGGGTGTCCAAATCAGGTCAAGCTTTGATGACCTGTATCTCATGAACGGGAGGTCACTCAGGCCTACAATTCACAGTGTAACCATTTCTTCCAAAGACAATAGTAGGTGCAAAAGTTTCTCAAAATCGGAGGTCAAGTGAAAACTGGCCGTTTTTTTTTTTATTGATTTCATAAGGAGTGACCTATTTCTTCTGTTCTATCCACTCAAACATTAGTTCATCCTCAACATTTCAGTCAGCATTGTTTCTGACTAGTTTGTGTATCATTTCTAGTAAATCAATGTAGACATAACATGGCTACAATGTAAAAAGACAGAAGAACAAGGAACATAATGATCTGAGAATTATGGTAATACCGTCCAACAGCACAACAAGGACTCATTTGAAATAAACACGGCTCAGGCGAATCTAATATTGTTTTGGGAGCCAAATTGCATACATTTCAAATTATAAACCAATCTGTGTAGCTATTTATAGCTTGTTGTTAGTTTTCTGTACAGGTTGACACATAAGGCAAATACAGCTGCTGTAAATTCAATTTATTTTCAAAACAGAATTAATGATAACAGGTTAAATTGGGAACAGCAGTTTCTCAGCTTCAGTCCTCTGGGACTCCAAACAGGGTTTTGTTTCAGTCAGGACAGAAGGTTAGCGATTTTTTTGTGTGCATTATCAGAATACAGACCTTTTTCACAAAGCTCACAAAGGCTGTTTTGGTTTATTTAATACATTAGGACAGTCATAACACTTGCACTTATAAAAGTGTATATCGTACATTTGCACAGCTTATACACTGCATTGATTTTGCTTGACTAGCTTTTCTATATATTTGTTTAATGATTCTTTATTATTATTATTATTATTATTTATTTCTTAGGAGACGCCCTTATCCAGGGCGACTTACAATTGTTACAAGATAATTATATACTATTTACTATGCCTGTGTTCTACCATGCTTTCACAATGATTTACTTGGCTTTACTATAATTGAATATGGTTTTATTTTAGGATACTGCAGTACAGTACTACAATACAAATTGAAGACATGAAGTTCTTAATATAAACTATTTTTTTAATGAGAAAAACAGACAGGTTGTTTTGTAAAAAGTTAAAAAGGTTCTTGTTCTGACAAGGTACTATAAGTCAATACTGTTTGGAACCAGGGGGAGCCTAACTTTGTTTAATAGTGTGTGTGTGTGTGTGTGTGTGTGTGTGTGTGTGTGTGTGTGTGTGTGTGTGTGTGTGTGTGTGTGTTGGGGGGGGGGGGGGGCAGGGTAAAGAAGAACTGTCGAGCAAAGCGAGGCAAACATTCTTTTTGCTAAGAAGCTCTAGTAAACATAATTTTTACTGTTCAATCTTTTCAAGTTACACTTTTTGTAATAGTAAACCCACAAAATTGGACAGGTGTTTCAACATAAAATATAGAATAATTACTCACTGAGCATTTATTAATTACAAACACAAGCAGCACCAAATGGCAGAACCAGTTCCTGTGGTGTATCTGCACAATGCAACTGCAATTAGCTATAATTCCAAAATGAAGCTTATTAAAGGGAAGTGCTAAACAAACACAAACAATAACATGTACAAAATGTTATTTGGCTTGTTTATTGATAGATATATTGACTTATGTATGTTAACAGTTAAAATATTCCTTGCTTGGCTTTGTTTTAAATGTAGTGCTAGATGCTAGAGAATGTTTTTCACGTTTTGCCATCAGACATGCTAAGCTCAATTATCACAGCTAAACCAGCTGCTTCGAGACATTCAGAAAGTAAATGCTCAGTATAACAGGGCAATGCTTGGTGCTGATAGGTTGAAACAATAAGCACCCGCCCTCACATGGCAATGCTTAGTGCTAATTTGCTGAAACACTAAATGCCAGCCCTCACACAACAACAGCTAATTCATGACAATTTTACAGGCAGTGCTGATCAACCATATACTGCAGTGTTTACAAAGGTACCACAAAATGTTCCTGTCAGGACAACTGAATAAGTCCACACCACCGGTCACTTTTTTTTAAAGTAACAAAAACATCTATTCACTGCCAAACATGAACTATTTTAGATGTGTAATGACTGCAGTATAGGATACTGACCTTAAGGTTACAGTTTCAGTGTAGGGAGAGGATTATTCATTGTTTTATTAACAATAATATGATAGCCAATCAGAGTGCAGTGTCCTGACAGGAACAGTTTGTGGTACCTTTGTAAGCACTGCGTTCGGACACACCGACAGCACTGTCACTTCTGGTATCCTTACGCACCAAATTAAATAAATAAAAAGTGATGTGAAGTATGTGAAGTTTACCTACCCCAGACCAATGGAGTCGATGATATACTGAAATCTAAGAGATCGTGTAGGGAAAATGTATTGTTATTGTTTATGTGGCCCATCCTCTGAATACATTTCCATTATTATATTTTATTTTAAAGATTTTAAAGACAAACCAATGCCAAATACAACAAGGTACAATACATATATAATGAACGGAAAAAAGTGGAGGGGCAAAATATATAATTTGCCCCCCCCATATTCAAAGTGTGTGTGGGGGGGGGGGGGAATACATTATTTTTAAGGGCATGGTTAAACCAAAAACTTGAGAGTTTTGTTTTTTTTTTGTTTATGGAAGGTGTAAACTTGATTCCACAACTGTCCTAAATAGGTATGTCCCCTATTCATCTACCATTTCCCCTTTTCAGTAGTGCTGGTTCAGAAACTAGAGTACTGCTTATTTTTGAAAATACTTCACTAAGGTCGTCACCGTTGAATGTGTTAACTTCTCCTTTTAGTTTGCTACTAATAAAAGTTTAGAAAATCCATAAACTATACACGATACTAATAAACATTTAGAAAATCCATAAACTATACATGAACTTTGAGCTGCTGACAAGTAGCTATATCACTTGTGTCTGGTTTGTTTTTGTATTGCATTGCTATATAACATACTGACTCAATGGCATTTCAGTCCATTATTAAACAACCTAGCCTTGTTTCCTGTAAGAACATAAGAACATAAGAAAGTTTACAAACGAGAGGAGGCCATTCAGCCCATCTTGCTCGTTTGGTTGTTAGTAGCTTATTGATCCCAGAATCTCATCAAGCAGCTTCTTGAAGGATCTCAGGGTGTCAGCTTCAACAACATTACTGGGGAGTTGGTTCCAGATGTAGATGTAATTTTCTTTGTATTTGCAGTGCCAGCACCGGTATTCAATCACCTACAATGCACCTGGCTGGACTGCCTACCAAATGAATACTCAAAGGTTCACATGCAGAATGTAAATTGCCTTGCTTGTTTGTCATAACTTTTCCAATCTATTCCTGATGCTGACTTTGCTCATTTCCAACGAGAAGTGTAATCTCTGCAGTGAATTGTGGGATTGAAGTCTTTAACCTCTGATTAAACTCGACAAACAAATACATCTCCCAGTACACAGTGCTAGGTAATTCAGTTGGAGTGATGAGCTTTTAAGGAAGGTATAAGGAAAGGTCAAGTGTACGTATAGTGAGTGGCATTTGCTAATTTCGTGACATATTGGTGAAAGGAACAGCTTTTAAATGACTCGATGAGGAAGTTCATAGTCATTGATTGGTAATTGTGTAATTAATGGCAAACCAGAGAAAGGTAGCTGTTCTATTTTTTTAATGAACACCATTTAAAAGGCTTGTTTTGGTTTCATTTAAACCCTGCCAACAATAGGATAAAGGGAATTCCAAGTATCTGATTTCCAAGTATCTGCACACCCCTAGTATGGAATAGGAAATGGAAATGCATAGTTTAATAAGTGGAAAGACCTACATTTTATTAGGGTAAGCAAATAAGGTGTTAGCATCATGGTAAAGTATTTCAAAATGACTGATTTACAGCATGTGGAATACCTTCTGGTGTTCTCAAGATACAAGAATATAAGTGTGACATACAGCCACAGACACCTCCATATATTCCCACAATCTGACATTCCCAATAACTTGTTAATGTTAATACCAAGTTTCAGTGTTTTTCCAAATATATGTAATGTATGTATACTGTATGTATTGTATCTATAATGTACTATAATAATGCGTGTATCATTATATATATATATATATATATATATATATATATATATATATATATATATATAGAGAGAGAGAGAGAGAGAGAGAGAGAGAGAGAGAGAGAGAGAGAATAGTCCCTGATAACCATTATTTTTCCTACTAAATGCATTTATAGCATTGACTGATTAATCAAGGACATCTGTCTTATACATTATTATTTTTGCATTAAAAAGCATTATGATTGGATCTTAAGGGAGGGCCTACAATTTATATGCCATTTTGTTCAAAGAAATATTTCTTTGAGGATAATCTGTTGCAAATCTGTGTTACTTTGTAAAGAAGCTAGATTATCTTGGTTTTTTAATTATTTTGAGCTTTATCTAATATCATCATTCAGTGTAGATTGCATTGTTGCCAACTCACATTAACATGAGCCCCGAATAAGGCAATACACAGTCACTTCCAACTGCAAACAGCATATATATTATGCTGGTGATCTGTTGGCTGTTCTAACAGTAGTTTAGATGGATATGCAGCAGTGTGGAGTAGTGGTTAGGGCTCTGGACTCTTGACCAGAGGGTTGTGGGTTCACTCCCCAGTGGGGGACACTGCTGTTGTACCCTTGAGCAAGGTACTTTACCTAGATTGCTCCAGTAAAAACCCAACTGTATAAATGGGTAATTGTATGTAAAAATAATGTGATATCTGTATAATGTGAAATAATGTATAATGTGATATCTTGTAACAATTGTAAGTCGCCCTGGATAAGGGCGTCTGCTAAGAAATAAGAAATAAATAATAATCAAGAAGGCATGGGAGAGTATGGAACTGATATAGTAGTTCATTACACATGGATTGCAATCTTCTATTGAAGGGAGAGGAACTCTGTGTATTGAAATTCTGTCATTAGTTTTATGATTGAAACAGCAAAAACAGCCTTTGCAGTACAGCAAAGACCTAAATTGGCCTTTTATGCTTAATGCTCTATTGCCAATCCAGCAAGTCAACCATCTCTTGGCAAACAAGATCCTGATCCTGTTGTATAATTAACCTACACATTATTATTAAGAGACCATGGACCAAATTCACGAAATACATACTGGTTGCAAAACATTAAAGGGTTAGAGTTAATGAAATAAAATCATCATACAAGTCAGGCACTTCCAAAAACAATGCCACCAGAAAACCTTCAAGAAAGTGTGCTGAGGAATGTACCATACCACAATAGATAAGCAGATAAAATTGACAGATACAGATCCTGACTAAATACCTCTGATGCAGACATTAACTGCCTGCAAGGAAAAACAAGAGCGTGAAAGAGATTATACAAAGAATACTTAATAATAATTCCCTACCCTTTCTTCTTCTTCTCTGAGGTCTGGCATTGTACTGATGCACAAGGTCACAGCAGTGATGGTTACAAAGATGACTGAGAGACAAGCAAAGATCTTCCCAGGGAGGCCTGAATGAGGGTTCTCCAACATGTCCCCGAGTTTCTTCATGTAGCCGCCCATCTGGACATCTTCCTGGAAGGCACTCTGTGGTTCTTCAGTGACTGGAAAGACCTCCTCTTCATCCCTCTTGGCCTCAGCGTACTCCTCCTCCCTCTGGCGCAGTTTCCGCAGGCAGCACCACTCCAGGTTCTTCTCCTCAATGCCCCAGTAGAGGAGCTCCTCCTGGAAGGAGAGGGCACACATCTCCCGAAGGAGCCTGAGCTTCCCGGCTGCTAAGAAGGTCATGATGGTCCTAAAGGCACATGGGTTACGGTCGAAGAAAAACTCATTGCAGCTCACATCGTAGTCGTCACAGATGTCCATTATCTCATCGTAGTTGTTGCAGGTTTTTAATTTCCCCAGCCTGGTTAAAGGAAACTCCTCCAGTGTGGTCCAGGGAATCCTATACTTGATCCCCCCCACATTAATGATTACATACCCTGTCCTGTTGTCCTCCAAGTGGGATATGCAGTAGAGGTCTTCCCCTTGACTGAGAAGCTTGGCTTTTTTGTAAAAGACCCCTTTCTTTGTGCGGATCTCATGCATGTTCTCAAGTGGGTTAAATGAGTAGGTTGAAAACTGCCGGTCCATGCTGCTGGATAACAGTGCCATTTCCTGATACATTTGTGCAAGCGTTTTTTTACCAGCACATCTTCAGGGAAATTGTTTGACTTTAGTGAAGCCACCCATTCAAAGGTAATTCTGTTATCTGCAATATAACAGAAAATGCATGTGAGGGGAAGAAAGTTTTGCACAACAAATTAGAAGCAGGTCATTGGGTATAACATTTTGTAAATATATATATATATATATATATATAGAAACATACATCTTTAAAATAAACTCCTGTTGTGAATATGCCATGTACATTGCATCTAAATAAAATCAATCAGCATTTGTATTTCTACAACAAATTTCAGGCTATTATATATATATATATATATATATATATATATATATATATATATATATATATATATATATATATATATATATATATATACCATTAGATTATACCAAGCTGTGTTGACTTACTGTGTTGTCATGTGTCAGTAGTTTCCATGCAAATGTAATTAAATGTGGCCCTGTATTTCTCTGTATCAAGCTGTTCAAATTCTTGATCTAAAAAAACATATTTTTTGACACGGTGCAGAAAAACATTCAAAGCACTGACCCATTTAGAACTGAGGCAGACTTGTATTATACAGTTTGTGGGGGGAGTAAGGCTGTTATAATTGGACTAGGGCTATGTTCTTGGTTGAAATGGCTGGTTTAGCCTTGAGACAACATTTAAAATATTGTGTTCTAGCATTCTTCTGATATACTTAGACAACTGATACAAAAAGTGCAGGAGTAGAGCATTTGTATTAAAAATTTTAAAATGTAAGGTTTGCTCATGGTAAAGCAGTAGCACTTTGTGTCACAATACTGCCATATATCAGACTTTTTACCAGATAAATCTAAATGCTTCTGTTAATTACATTCGGCTGTCAAGGATAATGTATTGATATGGATGAATTAGTTAGATAACAGTTCTGTAAATATAATTGCAACTGGTATATGCATGTTATTAGTACAAACTTCACTTACCATTAGACTGGTTTATATAAGGGTTATTGAACTCCATACTCTAAATGGCACTCACATATCTTCAAAGTGGTTTTACGAACGATGTGCAAATCAATCAAACATCAGTGATGTTTTGACAATTATTCCAAACAAAATGCCACTGAATGTGTTTTAGGAATGCATGAAATATCTGTGTGGAATTTTAAGAAAACCAACATATTTGTCATTCACGCATTAGAAGTATGGCTGTAAAAACAGTAGAATTTCACTTTAGGCAATTCACGCGCTTTTTGCAGCATTCATGTACAACTACCCCCCTCTAAACATTTAAATTGACTAGGGTTTCCTGTTTTTAATATGCTTTACTATACCTCACTTGGCTGACCTGTTTGGTAAACTTTTACATTAGGGTATTTTCTTTAATGGATTTGAAATAAGTACAATTCTGTAGTGCCCAGTTACTAAGCAGTTATGCCAAGCAAATAATGCTCTATTGTTATACCGTAATGTTATACCAAGCAATGTTATTTTATGCCACTAACATATATTTAAATGATATAAAATGTGACAAGGCAACTGAAGTAAATATTGTGACAGCATTTAAGGTACAGGAACACTTTTTTTTTTTAATAGATTCTCAAATTAAAGAATAACTGTCTTTGTTTACTATTACCGTGTAAAGCAATGTTACAGTTGGGAGACATGTCTTTGTGCTGGGTTCAAAACAACAATAAAAAAGTTTTAAAAACTGAAATACTGGTACTTGGAACAGCCAGGTATCTATCTATTTAACTATTTACTGCTCAATGATATCTCTTTCATTACCTGAAATTATTTTAAAAACATGGATGAAATAACTGGATTATGAATGAATAATTCATGTTATTAGAATTTTTACGTATATATACTTTTCTGATAAAACCGATAGCTCATATACTCCAATTGTGAGAAACATTTGTATTGCTTTTCAGAGGTGACATGCAAGTGCAAAAGACCAGTATGTATACCGCGACTTGGAGGTGTGCTTCACACTTTTCAAACACTGGCCCAACTTGCAAGGTACATGTTAAGCATAGAGATCAATGTTTTGTTTTGTGGTTATCCTAGTATTTTCTGTTATGAGGTCTGTAATAAATGAAAACCAAAGCAGTGATGTGTGTTTTTTCTTTGTACAATGCCTCCTTTTCTAAAACATTTTGAAGAGTTTATTTAAGTTAAATGTGAGTTTTCACTTGCATGCACATCTAAAAGGCAGAAGTCAACCACAGTAATGATATTACTTTATGAAAATGTGTATTTTGCCACTTTGTTTCTTGAGCAGAAACCACAATACCATTTATTACATTTAAAAAGTCTACTTTTATACTGTTTCTGCCTGAAAAATCTTTTTCTGGAATAGATCATGGTAATTAATCTATACTGAAACAAAACAGAGAAGCACACAGAACATATTATTGTAAGATAAGTAATAAGTACAAAATAAATAAAAGAAACAGGGATATATGTTCTAATCCAAGGCTATTATTGTAGCATGGCCAGGTCCTGTTGTAGGTGAGTACTCAGGGTCTGGAAAGAATGGGGATGCTTTCAGAGAATACTATGGAGATTAAAATGGCCACGTACATCATTAGTAGTAGTAGTGCCTGTTACATAATAAATATGAGGAGTATTTTAGCCCATTTTGTGCACAGTTGTTATTTTTTATACCATTTTTTAAAACATATCAGCCCTTTTTTAGGATTTCTTGAAACAAAACTCCTTCTCTACAGCACTTACTGCATAGTGTAATATTTCTTAATGCTTGTCATTTAAGGTTTAACTTAAGTGTTATATTACAGTACATGACTGAGTGATACAAGCACAGGGTACAAAGCTTTCAGTATTTTCAGTTTATTTTTTTTAATGTATACACCTGCCTGTGAATATGAGTACCTGCACTTTTTTGTTGAGAATATCACCCCTATATATATATATATATATATATATATATATATATATATATATATAATATATATATATATATATATATATATATATATATATATATATATATATATATATATATATATATATATTAGCTGTATAATCCTGTTCATAGACTAATAAAAATGTATTCCTGGTGGAGTTTGCTAAACATTACTAAAGTAACATCTTTGAAAGTCCCTTTAAACTAATGGAACCCCATTTCAATAACAAGTTGAAGCAGCAATCCGATGTTTGCTGAATAGTTTTAGCTAGCTCCTCTATACACACACTCACACACACCACCAAACCAGACTGCAACTACTAATTGCAGCAGTATGAGTTAAAGGAAAAGTCGACCCTTTTTTTTGTATATACATGTAAGGCATACTGTATACATATGGCGAATGCAATGTATCACTCATTTAGTTATAAATAAACGGAAAAATACACTATAATAAATCACAATCTATATAAAATGTTGTGTATTGTTGAGGGAACTACAGATACAAATAATTAAATATATTGGCTCTTTATCATCTATTCCACTGGCCAATATTCTTTTGAAGCCACACATTGCCCTTATTAGGACTACAAAGCTGCTCTACTTAGCGAGTTGGAAACACTCGAAGCCCTCACTCAGATCAAAACATTGTACATCTCACGGATTTTACACAACCCACAAACACAATAGATGTACCTAGTGCAAAATATTAATTCATTTAACGCATATTGCACATATAACCGGGTAGTGCACATATTAACCTATTTTGGATTTAAATCAATCCTTGGGAAACGTGACTTCTTTCTTTCTTTCTTTCTTTCTTTTTCTTTCTTTTTTAATGTGATACTTATCGGTTCTCTAAATTATCCTAGAACATATTGCTGAAACACATTTTTTCTACAAACACAAATCTCCCCTGAACCAAACGAGAATTCGTAAACTGGTCGACCCAATCTGGAACAAGTCGGTGCAGTCCTAAAACAGGGTTGGTCTTACCCGAACTACCGTATTCTGTATGAGAGACTCTCGCAACATAATTAAGGAAACATTAAGATAGGCCTAATTGAGAACATGTGCACATTGTAGTATCTCGCTGTTCCTGTCCCTTTCTGTCATTTTTTATTTTAAGTTTGAAGTGGAATATTCTGTTATAAAGCTAGGGTGAAGCTTTACTTCACCAGTACTTTATGAATACTGGTGAACTGGTGAAGGCCCTGGTACTCTCCCGCCTAGACTACTGCAACTCCCTCCTGCTCATCCAGAACTCTGCTGCTCGCCTGGTGTTCTCTCTACCTCGCTTCGCCCACGCTACTCCACTACTCCGCTCGCTCCACTGGCTCCCGATCACCGCTCGCATCCAGTTCAAGACTCTTGTACTAGCCTACAGATGCCTTGACCAGACTGCACCCAGCTACCTCCAGACCCTCATCTCTCCCTACACCCCCACTCGACCTCTCCGCTCCGCCTGCACTAGAAGACTGGCTCTACCTCCGCTACGCTCCCCTGCCTCCCGAGCCCGCTCCTTCTCCACCCTTGCTCCGCAGTGGTGGAACGACCTTCCTACAGATGTCAGGACTGCCCAGTCCCTGACCACATTCCAGCGCCTCCTTAAGACTCACCTCTTCAAACAGCACCTGTAGAACTCCTCTGTTTGTATCCTGGGACACTATCACCCTTCATTTAAATGTGCTTTATTTTGCTCTTATCTGCCCCCTATTTTACTGCATTTAATCCTGTACTTCAGAATACTGTATCTGCCAAGTGTTTAACCTGTAGTATTTTGTATTTAATCATATCCTGATGTAACTATCACTATTTAATCATATCCTGATGTAACTATCACTATTATCTGCTGTATTATTGAATTATGGTTTGTCACACTTGTACTTTGCTTGAACAAAAGTTATTGTATTTCTTGCTCTTATTGTATTACTTGTAGTGTAACACTTGAAATGTATTTGCTTACGATTGTAAGTCGCTCTGGATAAGGGCGTCTGCTAAGAAATAAATAAATAAATAAATAAATAAATAAATAAATAAATAATAATAATAATAATAATAATAATAATAATAATAATAATAATAATAATAATAATAATAATAATAATATACTTAATATTGCATATATAGTAAGTATAAAGGAATATTGATGCGGAATATTCCCGTTTTTAACATCCTCGGTTTACACACTAAAGGCAGTGAAAATCTTATAAAAACACTTTATACTTTCAAATGTAAATTTACTGTACCAAATTCTGCATAGTAAAATGTATGCATTTTGTATTATTACAAAATCATTGGTATAAGTCACTCGTAATGCTTCTTACCTTTCCTTAGATACCGCCGTACATTCAGCATAAAACCGCATTACTGTTCAACAAGACCTCTTTAATACAACAAGACAATGCATTCATCACGGAACGACCCATCCCGGATATCTCTAACATTTTGGAGATGTCCAAGGAGTTATTTGTTTGTTTATTTATTTATTCTAGGGGAGGTGTAGGTTGCTTTGTCAGGTAACGGTCCCTTTTCAGTCTTTTAAAAGAAAGTTTCACAGAAGTAGTCTGTAGGTTGAAAGTTTATTTTGATGCAGTGGTGGAAGAAAAAAATAAACTGGTAAAGCAGGTTTGTTCGTCGTGGTTCAGAAAGAAAGAAGAAAACGCGTCTTTTTTTTCTTTTACAGATTAAACAAGCTTTCCAGTGCACGCCAAGTCTGCATATTGTCCTTTAAAAACAAAACCTTCTCCAGGTCGGTTGAATCTCAGCTTTCCCAGCAGTAGCTCCCAGCGTGTACAATCAGAAGTTGTACCAGCACTTCAGAGGCATGGTTTTCCGGGCTTCCTTTGTGGCTCAATATAGGGCAAACCATAAACCTAGGTGGGAGACACGAAAGAAAATTCTGGGTGCGTGAAGTAACTGAGCGGCTCAGAGCGAGGATTGTTCCGCTCACTCAGATCACCGATTATATCTACTCTGCAGCGCTCTGAGCTGCTCGGGGAGCGGAACTGAGCATACCGTTAAGTGGGTTCTTTCACTGGGCTGCTCTGAGCGGCTCACTTACTTAACGCGCCCACTGGCAATCTGGCAACGCACGAGAGTCATCCAAAATATGCTTTATGACGTCAGGTTGCCATTTACTTCAATAACAACTGCGTCTCCACTTATTTCTCTGATGCTTAAAGTGACAATGGGTGACAGTAAACTACAATAATAGTGCACGCTTTTTTATTTATTTATTTATTTATTTATGTATTTATTTATTTATTTTAAGTTTCTGCTGTTTCTTGCCACGCCATTCTCCAAACAATACCAACGACTGTGTTAAGAATGCAGCACTCATAAACATGCTGGTAAACTGGCATGCTGTCCACGCTAAATAAGAGCAACTAGGTTTTTGCAATTGCTTCTTACAATTAGGGACACTTAGGGATTCGTGCATTAATAACAAAAAAAAAAAAAAAAAAACATTAAATATTAAAAACAAAGCTCCTGCCAACAGAAAAAAGTGACATCCACTTCTGAAAGGCAGCTAAATGTGGTTTCACTGATCCCAAACAAGAGAAGGAATGATTCAGTGTTGTCAAAAAAGAGATTTACAATCGTCTAGTAGGCTAGGCAATATTTTAATGTGAGAAAACCTGTCTGCCAACAACAATTTAGAAAAGCTGAACAAATATGTAAATTAAACATAGTTTAATTTACTTCAAAATAAATTAAATGTTTGACAAAAAAGAAAATGACCATGTACAGCATTTATATTGTTATTTACTGCTTCGGACACAAATTACATGAAATGGCAACAAATGTTTCAACGGTCTTCTATAGTGTTACAAGATGAGGAATGTAGAAACATTCGTTCTCACTACAAAGTCGGCTTCTCAGCGCTCATTCTTTGCTATAAACATGTCCATTCACGGTGTTAGTTCTGTCTTTGTGTATGCTTATCAACGCCACTGCGTTTTAAGCGGTCAGTGTTTCTGCTTTGGCTCCTGCAGAAATAATTTAATATGTTGCCTTGTTTTATTTCATTTTTTGTTGGTGGTGAAATTAAGATTTTCGTGGGCTCATCCACAATATTATCGCCTTCTAAAGCGTTCATTTTTCCATTCTTTAATTATCCAAGTTCTCTGTATATGCAGGGTCCCTTTCAATTCGAAGACGACCAACAAACAATACTTTTCAGATATGCCTGCCACGGGTCAGGTATTTACTGGGCATTTTATGTCAGAGCTGCCGATAGTCCCCTCGGGGGAGTGACGTCATCGGTCCCGCCTACCGAGGGATTAAGTAGTCACTCCGGAGATCACTTTCTCTTTTGCTTCTCACAATCAGGTAGGTAAGGTAGTTATACTATACTCTCTAGTTGCATTGATTGAGTCTGTGTGAAAGAGCGCTCACTACGAGTTTTCTGGAGTTCCCCTGCAATTTTATTGCTGGACGTCAGCTTGCCACTTCCCCGAAATCAGAAACTCAGCTTCTGAAGACTGAGCTATAAACGCTACGCTCCATTTATTTATTTCTTGTCAACAGCCTATAATGCCTGGTGACTGTAGTCTGCTTTCTAACCCAGCAGCATTGCTGTTTTGTGTTGTCTTTTTCCTCTGCTATTTGCAGCTAAAAAAAAAAAAAGAAAAAAGTGAAAGGAAAGATGTGTGATTCCTCCATGGCTCTGCCATGCCTGCTGTTGAGTCTAGGCCGCTGGATTGATTCAGCCCACCCACTCAGTGTGCGCGCCCTTCGTGCCCTCAGTGTCTCTGTACCCCAGAGCTTCGGTGCTTTGCTGCCCTTGGTGCTGAAAAGCTGCCCGCATCGGTGCCTCAGAACCTCGGCGCTTCGGCGGCCTCAGTGCCTCTGTGCTTCGGCGCCCTTGGTGCTCAGACGCTCCCTGCATCAGTGCTTAGCCTCGGCACGTTGAGATGTCAAAATTCCACCCTTGCACGTCCTGCAGAGGGATGCTTCCCCCATAGGTCAAACACCTCCTCTGTGTCAGGTGCTTGGGTATGCATGCACCTTAGGGGACGAGACGTTCTGCGCAGCGTCCCAGCCATGGACCCTGCGCAGGAGGCTAGCGGAGTTCACTGGTGCGACTGCCTCTGCCAGCTCAGCTAAGCCCTCTGCAGTAAACGGGCAAGACACTCGAGGATGACTCAGGTTTTGGAGTACCTGGCCAGGCAGCAGGCTCTTCCCCCTGCTCTGGTTCCAGCTCTGCCTCTGGCACATACCCTGGGACTGACCCCGCCCTCACCCCGGACGTCTTAGAGCAAGACATGGTGATGAGCGAAGAGGAACAGGAATGCGATCTCAATTGCGGCTTCCTGGGATGGTGACTACTTCCCACAAGAAAAGACAGAGGTCCAAGAACTGACCCAGGAGATGGGCCCCACCTCAGAAACTGGTACTACCCCTTCCTCAAGCTCAGTTCCAGCAGCACTCTGTTTTCAGAACTGTGTAGGCTTTACAAAAGAGAAAGTGATGACTACTTAATCCCTCAGTAGGCGGGACCAAGGACGTCACTCCTCGGAGGGGCCTATCGGCAGCTCTGACATAAAACACAATATATCCAACACAATCAACTACCAGACAGTAAAAAGCCTCAATAATAATTTGACACAAGCATAGCAGTCAGGTGAAATGTACTTCATTATTAGCTTTTTGTAAACACCATTGATAAAAGCAGTTGTGTAAAGTAGTAGATGCACATTTCGTATGCAGCCTAAATGTGTATGAAAAAGCTTCAATTTAAAATTAATATTGATTTGCGATTTGTTCAATGCACTTACTTACTCTAGAATTACATTTTAAACTAACTAAACCCTTTGTAACCTCTGTCTGTTCATTTAATACATCAGTTGTTTCCACTACTCTTCAGACTTGTACCTTTATTGAATATTGAGCAAATCCTTTTTCTGTCTACCTCAAATTGATTCTTGGTTTTATGTGATACCTGCTGCCAAATAAAATGGTACGATGCAAAAAATAAATAAATAAATAATAAAACAGTTGACCGTCTAGTTTTTAGTGATGAGATGAAGTGGGTAATGCAGAAATAACCAATCAGCGGGAAGGACATAAACAGAGAGGTACACAGTCTTTATTGGTTATGTGTTTATTGCAGAAATACAATATTGTGTCTTTGTTTGTCTAATTGTTAGATTTAAAACCCAGGGCTGTTTGTGCAGCTGGAAGGCCTGCTGTAATCCCAGGGAATATGAAGGAAATACCAGGACAGGTAGCAGCCCTACTTTGTGTTCTTCCTAGGTATTGAGACACATCTGCAAAGTGAAGTACCCATAGGGTTTGAATGAAGACAGTCCCAGTTAGAGTTGATAGAGACAGTACATTATGTTTCAATGTGGGTAATGAGTGAGGAAAGACGTCAACACAGAGGAGGAATTTACAAATAGATTATTTCTGTGTAATCCACAAAGAGACAATTTGTTTCTTTTTATCCCACATGTAATTAACCATTTATTTATATATTTATATATTAAAATAAAGTGATTCATTTTAGTTTTATGGATTGCTGTAGGGAGCTCTGAATTCAAAGCTCGGCAAAGCCATTATTGAAACGTCACTGCTATAAGCTGTCCATTGAAAGACGAAAAATAAACAAGCTTTGGACACCCACACATGGTATGAATATGTAAATTCCCTGTTGGAAATAACATAACTTATCTGTACTGGCCTATCCTGATAAGAACTGGTAGTTTGCTGATTTTCAACTAGTCATGTTCTTTCAAGAGATATAATGCTGAATAAAGAGATGTCTAAGCTGGGTCAAAACAAGAAAACGTGAATTTAAATTCACTTTACTGTAACTGTCTAAAGACAACCAATCATGTGAACTCCCGTATTAAGCTGTTAGAAACATGTGCACCATATTATGCACTTGTTGGGTATCCATCATGAAAACAGAAAATATTTGTTCTCATTCCCAGCTCTTGCTGTTCACCAGCAGTTGTTCAATATGTCAGCAGGGCTTTTACAGCTAAAACTCAAGGGCCATCAAAAACAAAATTAGATTCTTCAGTGTTGCTTTTAATTGTATTAAATTGTGCCCTGGGGCAAATGGTGAGCTACTGTGACAAAGGACAAGAATCCATGATGTAAAGCCTCATTTGTCCATCTAGCTCAGTAAAACAGTATCTCAATGGTTTATTGCAAGACGCAATGGTACAACATATCCTAACAGAGCTCTGTAACAGAGATCGAATGATTCTTGGTGTTAGATCTCCCTCCCGACCTGTGAGGGTGCTGTGTAAAGGGAACAGAGTACCTTGGACTAAATGGCATGACAATTTATTCCTTGGGTTAGGTGGAAGTTGGTCATCTAGAAAAGGGGCGGAGCTACGGTACCCAAACTCAATGACCCGGACAGGAGACAGTGTGGCATCTGCGGATTGGAGGAGCGGAGGCGCTCGTTAACCTAGGGGTCATGGGGGAGGGTATATAGGGGTCGTAGTGTAAGCAATCTGTTCCTTTGTAAATGGTTGGATACGACCTAAAAGGAGACGCTGTTGTTACTGAATACCGTGAGTGTTTGTCTTGTGTTTGTTAGTGTTTGTTGTAACTGTTGTCTCTTTTAATAGACTACCAGTAACACGGTCCGGAGCTGTAGCGCAAGCCAGCATCAACCCAGACATCACTTTCATTCCTGCATGCACGTAGAACTGTATTACATCACAGCACTATTCACTGTCACTAAAAATGGTGTTTGTGTTTTGTGTTTAGTGTGGGTGTGTGTATAAAACTGGACTTTTGGTTACGGGTCAAACCCGGGGATTATAATTACCGAGCGATACACGCTGCTGTATCACTCCAAAATTATTATTTACAGGTGTTTGCCATAAGGCTCTGGGCATTGCAAATTATTCAATAAGCACCCTTGCACCTGGAAATTATTGTCTTTTTTGTATCTGCTCTGCACTGCACTCACCTGTATTCACTCACCACTGTCACAAGCTCCCATAAACTTTAAAGGGGCAAAAGTAATATACAATAGACATAAAGTTAAGTAACTCTTAAAGGGAAAACAGCAATTTATTATTCTTTCTTTACAAGACAAACATCTTTCCCACTATTTCTTAAAACCAAGTACATACTGTACAAGTACCCACATAATTACATTTGTAGCCACTGCAATCATATATTTTAGTAAGATAGACCAATAGCTTTGATGTGCATAGTATAGGGTTCCAAGAAGGATAGCCCGATACTTGGAAATGGCCATCTTAGGAGATATAAATGGGCTATTCTAAACTAAACTAAGCAATTTATGTATAGTTTTACCTAAGAATTATCGATTGAGTTTTTGAAGAAAAGGGTGTCACTTTCACAGACTCATGAGTTATTTTTATGAATAATAAAAAAAGGAATATTCATGAAACTTTTCTAGACTCTTAGTCTTAGTGAAGTCATTGATAGTCTAAAAGTTTCAGGAATTCATAAAACAAACTCTCACTGTTATTTTTTTTACTTAAGCCCAGTTTCACCAAAAAAAGTAAACATGAAGGTCGCCAACTTAATCTTTATCAAATGATTACATGCATGAATAAACACAGTGATGTTGCTTTGCTTCTTCGTGAATGGTGTCATATATTTTGCATGCAGCAATGGCAAATAGACAAGTGATTAGGTGCCTGTGATGGGGTGCCCGCCCGCCCCCTATAATTTATGTTATCATTATCATTTTTACTGTTGTTTTCATTATGATTTTCATTATAATTATTGTTGTTGTGATTGTATTATTGTTTGTTTTGCATCGGCAATGAGGGGGTTAAATTCCTCCCTGCCAAATACAAGTGAGAAAGTGGCTGGAGCCTTAATTAGCTAATTGTTCATTAATAATTAATTGGGCTCCAGCCACAGACTATACAAGCCAAGTGTGTGTGTGTGTGTGTGTGTGTGTGTGTGTGTGTGTGTGTGTGTGTGTGTGGAGAGGAGTTTGTTTAATTTTATTTATATGTTCTGGGGTTTTATTTGGAAACCTTTGTTTTGTGTTTGTACCTTTTTATTTGGCCCTTGTGCCTTTTTATTTTAAGAATATAAGAACATAAGAAAGTTTACAAACAAGAGGAGGCCATTCAGCCCATCTTGCTCATTTGGTTGTTAGTAGCTTATTGATCCCAGAACCTCATCAAGCAGCTTCTTGAAAGATCCCAGGGTGTCAGCTTCAACAACATTACTGGGGAGTTGGTTCCAGACGCTCACAATTCTCTGTGTAAAAAAGTGCCTCCTATTTTCTGTTCTGAATGCCCCTTTATCTAATCTCCATTTGTGACCCCTGGTCCTTGCTTCTTTTTTCAGGTCAAAAAAGTCCCCTGGGTCGACATTGTCTATACCTTTTAGGATTTTGAATGTTTGAATCAGATCGCCGCGTAGTCTTCTTTGTTCAAGACTGAATAGATTCAATTCTTTTAGCCTGTCTGCATATGACACGCCTTTTAAACCTGGGATAATTCTGGTTGCTCTTCTTTTCACGCTTTCTAGAGCAGCAATATCATTTTTGTAACGAGGTGACCAGAACTGAACACAGTATTCTAGGTGAGGTCTTACTAATGCATTGTAAAGTTTTAACATTACTTCCCTTGATTTAAATTCAACACTTTTCACAATATATCCGAGCATCTTGTTGGCCTTTTTTATAGCTTCCCCACATTATCTAGATGAAGACATTTCTGAGTCAACATAAACCTCCTAGGTCTTTTTCATAGATTCCTTCTTCAATTTCAGTATCTCCCATATGATATTTATAATGCACATTTTTATTGCCTGCATGCAGTACCTTACACTTTTCTCTATTAAATGTCATTTGCCATGTGTCTGCCCAGTTCTGAATGCTGTCTAGATCATTTTGAATGACCTTTGCTGTTGCAACAGTGTTTGCCACTCCTCCTATTTTTGTGTCGTCTGCAAATTTAACAAGTTTGCTTACTATACCAGAATCTAAATCATTAATGTAGATTAGGAATAGCAGAGGACCTAATACACCACTGGTTACCTCACTCCATTTTGAGGGTTCCCCTCTAATCAGTACTTTCTGTTTTCTAGATGTTAACCACTCCCTAATCCATGTGCATGCATTTCCTTGAATCCCTATTGCGTTCAGTTTGAGAATTAATCTTTCTGGAAATCTAAATAAACCATGTTGTACGCTTTGCAATTATCCATTGTCGATGTTGCATCCTCAAAAAAATCAAGCAGGTTAGTTAGACACGATCTCCCTTTCCTAAAACCATGCTGACTGTCTCCCAGGATTTTGTTACCATATAGGTAATTTTCCATTTTTGATCTTATTATAGTTTCCATAAGTGTACATATAATAGAAGTCAGGCTTATTGGTCTGTAGTTACCTGGTTTGGTTTTGTCATCCTTTTTGTGGATCGGTATTACATTTGCAATTTTCCAGTCTGTCGGTACAACCCCTGTGTCAAGAGATTGTTGCATGATCTTGGTTAGCGGTTTGTAAATAACTTCTTTCATTTCTTTGAATAGTATTGGGAGGATCTCATCTGGCCCAGAGGATTTGTTTATTTTAAGAGCGCCTAGTCCCTTTACCACTTCTGTTATGCTAAAGTTATTTAAAAATGGAAAGGAACAGGTCGACATGTGGGGCATGTTGTCCGTGTCCTCCTTTGTAAAAACCTGTGAAAAGTAATCATTTAGTATATTTGCTATTTTTTTTTCATCTATGATTTGTGTGTTGGTGAATAAGAGTATTTTGTTTCACTGCATTTTCCTGACTCTGAGTGAGAACATCTGTCCACAAATCACTGGTCAGGGCCTGACTACACAATGTGAAAA
The DNA here is from genome assembly GCF_902713425.1 of Acipenser ruthenus. Lineage (NCBI taxonomy): Eukaryota > Metazoa > Chordata > Actinopteri > Acipenseriformes > Acipenseridae > Acipenser > Acipenser ruthenus. The sequence continues at coordinate 34,380,774 of NC_081192.1, forward strand.
CTCCTGTTGTGCTGACCTACAAAGCTATTAAATGCTAGATATCATCAACTTTTGGTCAGCACATCCCTCTACAGAGAGCATACCTCATGTTATCCAAAGATTAAGAATGAAGCAAGATCACAGATGGTGTCCAGAGATGCTGCAGTCAGGGATAAGTTGCTGGACAGGGTCATAACCGTCAATGCTTTCCAAATATTGGATTACTTCTTTAAGAAATACACATTGAGGACCAGCTCAGAGTAAAACCTGTATACAGCTTGCAAGAGAAATTAGAGGTGGTAATCACTGAGGAATGGTCATGTACCTTGCAGGGTTGTCAGGATGAATCAGTTACATCACGGCTGACAATAAGGTGGGTGTTATGGCAGGTGTTTACACACAATGGTATTTTTTCAGGGGAGAGAGTGTCTGAAGATATTTTGGATAAAAAATGAACATACATCTTCTGTGTGTCATAAGTCTTTGTCAAGGTTCACAATATATGTATGTATGTATATATATATATATATATATATATATATATATATATATATATATATATATATATATATAATAGTCATTTTGCTTGCAAAATTGTTACGTAAAAATACACAGATAAGGGTAATTATTAAGAACATTGAATGTTTTGTTGCTAGCAGAAACCAAATTCTGAAATTAAATAAGAACATTTACTCACAAGTAAACATATTAATAAAAAACATAATACATTATTCATAGAACTGGATGTTCAAGGCTATTTTTATATTGAACGGCATTTCTAGGTGACAGTTTCAAAGAAGAAAAAAAAAGATAATTAACCAGAGAAACTGGCACCTGCCTGATAGCTGTGTAAATCCCCCAGCATACACAGTGGCTTAGCTGGAAACCTTGTTTGAACATCCAAGAGTTCAGGAAAGTTACTGTGATATGAATGTCACCCTCTGCTATTTAAACTGCAGGTTGTTCTACATGATTAAGCAGGGATTCACAACCAAGTGTGTGCTGTTCTGCCCTTCTTGCTTCAAATAGATGTATTTATTATCTAACACAGCTGTGAGGGTGTCCCTTCAAATTTTTTTTTTATTTATTTATTTATTTTTTTTCCTGGTACAGTAGCTGGTACAGCTACTGTTGTGGTTTTTCCACCTGACGTCCATTCCAATAAAGTGTGTTCTAGGTGAATAAAAACATGCATGTAGCCATATTGTAGCTATGGCTTGTGCTATCATCCACTGTGTATAATAATGACCAATGATATTATCAGATTTTGATACCACATGTTTTACAATATAAAGTAGTGGTGGGCCTAATGAGGTACCTTTGGGCCAAATTGGCTCATCTGTCAAAGTTTCCCTTCAAAAGGGAATGTGTATAAAAAATAATATGCAGCTCTAGAGCTAGCTTTTTTCAAAACAAAAAATTGTTTTTATCATACGGTAACACAGAAGTCCTGAATGCAGGGCAGAAGAGAGCCCTGCATATAAATAGGGGGCAGGGAAAAGCCCTGCTGGTGAATGTATTATTTTGTGTTTAATTAAAAAAAAAAAAAAAAGGTTTTGAAAATAATTGTGTTATGGGTTTATTTAAAATAATGGGTTTCTGGTGAATGTATTATGATAAATGTATTGTATTATTATTTTTATAAAATGGGCATTTTAAATACTCTATCCTGATTGGTCAAAACAGGTCACATGGGGGTGTTGATATTACAGCATATCACCATGGGTCCGCACTTTTTTTCAAAAACGGGCAAATGACTGGCAGATATCCATACGCCACTAGAATTTAAAAACAAAAACGGCAGACATATTGGAGTTTAACGCAATAAACATGACTGACGAGATTTATGTAAATGTTGAACTTTTGGGAAACTGAAGTGTACATGAGATATTGAGTGAATCTGAATTGGACACATTTTATATGCATGCAGACGTGTGAAGGTGAAAGTGTACATTGTTAATAAAGTGTGGTGGGAGTCTGACAACATTACAAATACATTTAGGCAAAATCCATGTCAATGATCTGTTGCCTGTAAGGAAACTCTATTGCATTATCTAGTATGCCGTTTTCTATACCAATATTTCATTATTTACTCTTAGGTTTTTATTTGTATATTTCAAATCAAATCTACAGTACAGGTCAGTTGTCATAATGTACGTATCCAGAGTTCAGGCTACAGTTGCATTGATCATTTCTGTAACAATACACTAGGTGCAAATAACAGTATATAATTTTAGAAATACAACAATAGTTCTGTAAGGTTACAAATGATTAAAACAAGTGAATACATCTCATTCATAACCACAAATATAGAAAAGGCTTAAATATTTTCATAACTACAAATATTGAATAATCTATGTAGTGTGTAAGAAATTAACCCTGGTCCTGTACACTCTCTCTCTCTCTCTCTGTATTGTCGGTGTCACAGCTGGTCTGTTAAATTTCAGTTTGAAGGTGAGTTATATACTCTTTCGTTAATTAAAACACTCCTTTTCCAAGTGCAAATTAACTCCTGATAAATTATGACAATTAACACAGATTTCTTTTTAAATTCCCATGCAAACAAAAGAAATAGTCGCAAGAAGCACTGCTCGTTAAGATATTAACATTATTTTGTAGATCAACATAATTTCGGAAATCACATAAGCATGATTATTTAATAACGAAATAGGCATAACGACAGCTGGAAAATGCCCAAATCAATGCTGCATACCAATTTGTTGATTAACACTGGAGTTGTCATTTACGACCTTTTGAAAATCCCCCCTACATCACTTAATGCAGAAGGCTGGATTTGTTTAAATATGTGTTCTCAGTCTGCCAATCCTGAACTGTAAATGTCAGCATAGGAAAAATGTTTCCCTATTAAGTCTGATTAGTAACTGACAGATTAGTAATTGAACTAAATTTTGTCCGATTTCTAGGAGCTAATTGTTCATTGGGGTGGAATGTTTAAAACCTTACAGGAGGTGCTATCCTGTGATGTGTTAACAAAAGTGTGAAACGCTTGTGCTATATTAGATCAGCTCTTAACTGAAAACACATTTGTATGACACCTCAGGAAGAACTGAATACCGCCAAATACACAATGCAATAATTGCTTGCACTCATTAACAATAATTGTAGATACACAAATTGCCACTGAATTGCTTGTGTTGCACTTTATTACAGGTTGTACATAACCATGTGATAGCATGGTAATGACCGTGTAACTACCAATGGTTTCTGTTTTTATAGGTGACTACTGGTGGAATATATAGATATGATTACATAGAAATTACCTGTGTCATTACATCAGGTAATACAATTCTGTGTAATCGCATAGTAGTAAGTAAAAGCTGGAAACATTTATAATTACCCAGTTATTACAATGCAATTACATGGCTCGTCATGCCCTGTAATCTAAAACATTACCTCAGTTCTCTTTACTGTTTCATGACACTAGCATTAGATCAGGAAAGCAGCAATGACCTTGGACTCGACTGGTTGAAAATACTTGAAATTGCCAGCAATTTTGCTTTTAAAAGTTGACAAATGTAGAACAGCTGTGGTAGATACACCAAGATTAGTGCTAATAACTCAACATTAGACCTTTGCTTAAAGACAATTTGCCTTAATACACAGATTTGCCACAAGAAGACACTACATTTTCTTCCACACTTAGAGGACTTGCTTTTTCCAATGCTTTTTAGGCTTTATTTTTCTAAACATCAATTAGCAGTCTTGGATAGCCAGGAACATTATTCATAAACCACACGTAACTGCTGGTGCTAACTAAAGTGTGCATTCTTAATACAAGTAACCAGCAGAAAACTAAGAGAAAGTGTGGTATAGAACCCCCTATCAGTTCCCCAATGCTCTCAGTGCTGGACAGAGCTTCCCTTTCTGAAGAAATACATTTTGCATGCGTGGAGTCATAATTGGAAAGTGATTCTGTGTCCAACAAGGGAAGCATGAAGTCAATTTCAAAGTAAAGAAACCCTTAAGGGAGCTGTGAAATGGAACTGCTGTTTATAAGGGTAGGAAAAAGGATTTTAAACCCTTATAATAGGACCGCTTCGCATACTCTCTGCAAAGCCTTTTATAAAGAGATTTTTGAAATGTCATTACAATTTCACCCATCTTTTGTTATAGATACAGGTTTTACTGGGCTTGCTTGCATATGCATTGCTGCTCTGCCTGTGTATATCAGCAGCGAAGGATTGCATGCTTGTTTCCCTGGCCCTCATTTAAACCTGTGTAAAAAAATGACTTTAAAAAATCATAAAAACAAAACAAAACAACAGTGTGGTTAGGGAGCAAAAGCAGATGATATCGTTGGGCAATGCTTAGTCGAGAGTATGTCAATGATTGATGAGAAAACGTTGGTTGCACTTTATCAGTTTGAGTATCTATAGGAAAGGCTGATTATACTGTATATGTCCAAGCAAAACTAATTTGAGCTTCCATTGTTCAAGCCCCCACTGCGTCGCAGGATAAAGAATGTAGACTCAGCATTAAAATACAGTTCAAGCAACTTAATGCAGAAAACTTTCACAAATTCCATTGCGATAGCATTAAATACCACAGTATTACCATGGAGAAACCCTAGCAGAACCATTAGCAGATGGTAGCAGGAATGTAAAGACAATGGATTTTGACATAAATGGACCAATTACCAATGTACATTGTGTATGCGCTGGTTATACTCTACATTCCAACATGGGAATGATAACACACTGTGGTACCACCATGAGAGGTAGACTGCACAACAAAAAGGCATTTAAAATGATTTCAGTCACAAAAAAACGATCCTTTTTGATTATAGATTAAATGTTTCAAACTCATAATTTTCTCTAAATTGTAGCACCCACATAGAAGAACGACATTTGCAGGATACACTGCAAATAGAAAGCTTTATTCAATTTTTTTAAAAATACCCCATGCAACATTATTATAAAATAAAAAGGTTTCACTGATTTACATTTGCGATTAATTCTCATTTTAAATGAATAAAAAATCTAAACGTATGTTTGCCAAATGTATGCAAAGACATGTTTACAGGATGTCTTCTGAGTCTGTAACCATTTTTGCTCGAGGTAAAGTTGTCATAATCATTTAGCTCTCAAAATCTCCACTCCAAAAAAAAAAAAAAAAAAAATGCCATCTAAATAAAGCAACTAAAATATTTTAGACAGGCCAGCCCTAGGTAACAATACCTTTATGAAGGTTTATTTTTATTTTCTTAAAACTAGTTACAAAGTCTGTATGGATTTGGAACCAGTCTTTTTGAAGAAGCCTATTTATTAACCCTCGCTAACGTGGAAGCTATTCATGTTATGTTGACACAAAATGAAGTATTCAGCTATTCCTACACTTTTAAACTTAAGACTAGATGCAAGTGAAAGACTATTCAGGCTGAAATATGTTCACCAGCCATCGAAGACAGCTAGTTTTAAAATACAGAACACAGCATTCATTCAAAGAATACCAGAAAATGTAAATTAAGTTTAAATTTAAAAACACTAATTATAAAAAAGGAATAAATTCACCTCAAAAAATCACAAACCAAAAAACTCTAAAATGATTACCAGTAGTTCCCAATAAAGTTAATTCAAAAGGAAATACCCCCAAAAATTAATGCTGCATATAGTCATACATTAATATTTGGTTGATGCAAAAAAACAACAACAAAAAAAACCTTTAAATTTCACATTAAAGTAGCCTCACACTACACAGTATACATGTGCACTCAAAAAGGGTTCCTTTTCAGCCTCATGAAGTTAAAGGGGACCCATTTTAACTGCTGCACATTGACACTGTTGCTACTTTAAGATCTCAGCTTTACCCCTTCCCCCCTAAACTTTTCCATGACACAAACCTCAATATATTGGATTTCATGCAGGGCAGAATCAATTGATTTCAAGTAATGGTTTCTTAATTACTTTTACTTGGAATAAACACATTTAAGTTGTTTCTGAGTGCGAGAATTTGAATTGGTGCTTTTCCATTTTAATAGGGGGATCATTGATTTTGTTTACAAAGTAGAGCCTCTTAGTGTCAGAGGATCAATGTTGCAGAAACCACAACCAGATTCACACGAACAAAGGATTGCCCCCCGCAGAAAACATGGCAACGGCAATGATGCTATTGAAAATGGACTGCTACTCTGGAGGCTCAATTGAAATAGGTATCCACTGCTGTTTGTTCTGTTGTACCGGTGTCTATGTTCCTGTATGCCATTTGGGTTTTTCTTTTTCCATTCTTCTATTCTCGTGAATACAAAAGAGAGTGACCAAGGGATTTCATATTTGGGACTGTACACAAACTATTTCCTGTAACAATTTTTTTCCCGCTGTTTGTGTGTCACCCTGCATGAATCTGTGAGTAAAGAGCATTTTGTGTCTAGGCAGTGCTCGCTCGCTGCCTGGGGTGTCACGTGCACAGTACAGCTGTATGTAGATGGGGTCTGTGTTTGCTGCACTGTGATTTGTGTTCGGTTCCACCGGTCAGCTGCTTGCACGGGACAGAGAGTCCGAGTGATCAGTCAGTGTGTATGTAAATGTAACCTTGTGTGTGTGAGCCAATAGGGCTCAGGGGATCTCTATTTAAGAGCTGCCTGCGAGCAGCTCAGGGCTGTGTTGTGGTGTCCTGACGTTGAATGAATAAACATCTGAATGAGATCTTGCTGCGGTAGTCTGGCTCTTATTTGTTCCCCTGAAACGCTGCAACACGTAATGTAAACCAGTAGTACTATCATCACGCGCACGTACGCTCACGAACGTTGTCGTTGCCGAGTCCTAAAAATGTTACAACAGCTATTTAGTTAACAGTTAAAAAAAAAAATCATGAATGGTGGTGAGGGACATTTGAACAGTAGCACAGTGAAAATGAAAAAGCATTTTTGCTGTTTTAACGACAAATGGTGCGAAGAAAATGCATTCAAAAGTTCGCAAAATCGACACGGTTACAGCAGAATGCATTCAATGTCGTCAAGGGTTTTCGGTGAAATACGAGGGAAGAAGAGAGCTGACCAGCCATGCAGAGAGCACAAAACACAAGGAATCAGAGAAACAGAAAAGAACGCAACAAATCACATCGTTTTTTACCAAAAGAGACTCTGAAAATCTGGTGACCGTGGCTGAAGTGGGGCATGTTTACCACAGTATTTCGCACCATTTAAGTTATGCAAGCCAAGACTGTGCAAACAAAATGCTTTCAAGAATGTTACCTGATTCTGAAATTGCAAGAAAAATGTTTTGTGGACGGACGATAGCAACCAGCATAACAGGGAGAGTTTTGGCACCAAAATCTCAAGAACTTTTGCTTAAGGACTTGGATGGTGCACAGTTTTTTTCAGTTGGATCTGACGCCTCCAACAAGGGAAATAAGAAATTCTTCCCGTTAACCATGCATTACTTTTCTGCGACAGAGGGAATTAAGCATGGCTTGCTTGATTTTTACAACAACAATGACGAGTCCTTCTTCAATTTCAGTATCTCCCATATTATATTTATAATGCACATTTGTACTGCCTGCGTACAGTACCTTACACTTTTCTCTATTAAATATAATTTGCCATGTGTCTGCCCAGTTCTGAATGCTGTCTAGATCACTTTGAATGACTTTTGCTGCGGCAACAGTGTTTGCCATTCCTCCTATTTTTGTGTCGTCTGCAAATTTAACAAGTTTGGTTACTATTCCGGAATCTAAGTCATTACTGTAGATTAGGAAGAGCAGAGGGCCTAATACTGATCCCTGTGGTACACCACTGGTTACCTCGCTTCATTTTGAGGTTTCTCCTCTAATCAGTACTTTCTGTTTTCTACATGTTAACCACTCCCTAATCCATGTGTATGCATTTCCTCGAATCCCTACTGCATTCAGTTTGAGAATTTGTCAAAACATTTCTGGAAATCTTAATAAACCATGTCATATGCTTTGCAGTTATCCATTGTCAATGTTGCATCCTCAAAAAAATCAAGCAGGTTAGTTAGACATCTTCTATCTATCTTTCCTAAAACGATGCTGACTGTCTAACAGGATACTGTTACCATATACACTACCGGTCAAAAGTTTTAGAACGCCCCCATTTTTCCAGTTTTTATTGAAATTTAAGCAGTTCAAGTCCAGTGAATAACCTGAAATGGTACAAAGATAAGCAGTAAACTGCCAGAGGTTACAAAAAAAAAGTTTAGGTTACCAAAAACTGAAAAATAATGTACATTTCAGAGTTATACAAAAAGGCCTTTTTCAGGGAACAAGTAATGGGTTAACAACTTACAGCTGTTCTGCAGCAATGGAAGTAAATTAAGCCTTGAAAGTTGATGCTAACAATTCCTACAGGTGTCCCAACTTTTGTTGATTACTTACAAACCCTCTGTCTGTATAAAAGCACTGTTGGAACAGACTGTGTTACTACACCCTCTGAAGCATTATTTGGACAGTATTGTACTGCAGGAAGTAGTATATTGCTCTCATAATGGCGAGAAAAAGGCAATTAACAAAGGAAGACAGACAGACCATTATAACCCTTAAAAGTGTAGGTCTTTCCTTTAGAGAAATTTCAAAGAAAGCCAAGGTGTCAGTGAGTACAGTTTCCTACACCATCAAAAGGCACTTGGAAACTGGAGGAAACTCTGACAGGAAGAGGTCTGGAAGACCCAAAGCCACAACAGAATCAGAAGACAAGTTTGTGAGAGTCAACAGCTTGCGTGATTGGCGGCTCACAGGACAACAGCTTCAAGCACAGCTTAACACTGGTCGAAGTAAGCAAGTCTCAGTTTCAACTGTGAAGAGAAGACTTTGAGCTGCAGGTTTGACAGGTCGAGTGGCAGTAAGAAAGCCATTGCTAAGATGGCAAAATAAGAAAAAGAGGCTTGCCTGGGCCATGAAGCACCGCCAGTGGACTACTGAAGACTGGAAGAAGGTCTTATGGACCGATTAATCAAAATTTGAAATCTTCGGTTCATCACGCAGGGTTTTTGTACGCCGTCGAGTAGGCGAAAGGATGGTTCCTCGGTGTGTGACACCAACTGTCAAACATGGAGGAGGAAGCGTGATGGTCTGGGACTCTTTTGCTGGATCCAGAGTCGGCGACTTGCACAGAGTGAGTGGCACCCTGAACCGAAACTGCTACCACAGCATTTTGCAGCGCCATGCAATACCCTCTGGTATACGCCTAGTTGGTCAGGGGTTCATCCTACAGCAAAATAATGACCCAAAACATACCTCCAGGCTATGTCAGAACTACCTTAGAAGAAAAGAACAAGACCGTAGGCTTCAAATCATGGAATGGCCAGCACAGTCTCCAGACTTAAACCCCATCGAGCTGGTTTGGGATGAAATGGACAGAAGGCTGAAAGCAAAGCAACACATTTGTGGGTACTTCTGCAACAGTGTTGGGAAGAACTTTCCGAACAATATTTGATTTCCATTGTAGATTCGGCTGTTATATCTGCAAAAGGTGGCTACTTTGATGAGTCAAAAATTTAGATTAAATTTTGTTAAACAAAACGATTCCATGATTTTTTATCTCCAATTGTTTATTTGTTCTATGCTTTAATTTCAGAGTACATTGAGACATCAAACTGAGTAAATTTCAATAAAAACTGGAAAAATGGAGGTGTTCTAAAACTTTTGACCGGTAGTGTAGGTAATTTTCCATTTTGGATCTTATTATAGTTAACATATAATAGAAGTCAGGCTTATTGGTCTGTAGTTACCTGGTTCAGTTTTGTCTCCCTTTTTGTGGATCGGTATTACGTTTGCAGTTCTTCAGTGTGTCGTCACAACCCATGTGTCAAGAGACTGTTGCATGATCTTGGTTAGTGGTTTGTAAATAACTTCTTTCATTTCTTTGAGTACTATTGGGAGGATCTCATCCGGCCCAGGGGATTTGTTTATTTTAAGAGCTCCTAGTCCCTTTAACACTTCTGCCTCTGTTATGCTAAAATTATTTAAAACTGGATAAGAACAGGTCGAAATGTGGGGCATGTTGTCCGTATCCCCCTTTGTAAAAACTTGTGAAAAGTAATCATTTAATATATTTGCTATTTTTTTCTCTTTGTCTATGATTTTGTCATTTGTATCTCTTAGACATTTTACCTCCTCTTTGAATGTGCTCTTGCTGTTATAATATTGGAAAAACTTTAATAAATAGAGAGTGTCTATGTACACAAACGTAGGGACACACAGTTCTCTTTAGCACATCCCCTTCTGGAAATGTTTTTGGTACATGCACTCAAAACTACTCAGAATGAAAAAATATATTACAAATATTTAAAAAAAAATGATTTGGAGCTATTATTTCTTTAAACGTACTGTGTAAACAAAATATATGTGTATATTTGTTTTACAACACATCAAAGAACGAATGTATTGTCAGTCTCTTTTCACTGTGCCCCCTTGTGTTTCTGGAATTTAAATGGACTGTTCTAGTCCCTTCTATTATTTGGTATTCTTCTCAAGAGAATTCCAGGTTACCTGGTTTTATTTTAAAATCCTACTGCCATACTTTTCCACAGGGAGCTTTTTCTTTAAGTTTTACAGGTGCATGTTTGAATTCACAGCTTTTATTTTTATACCATTCACTTGATTAATTTGTCCTTTTTATATAGGGAATTATACAGCAATTAAGAACCCCCAGTATGCAGTAAAGAATATCCATTCCAAATAAGATTATATTTTGTTAGTGTATTCCAAGACAAGGGTACTAATAGCAACCACATCAGATTCATTATGAAATTCACACACTAGAAGCACAGATTAAAACATCTACAATTCAATTAATGTAATCCCCTTGAAGGTAAATTATTTTTATACAATAAATTAAGAGGCTCGAAATAATATAGGTTTCAGAAAGAAGTACGGAATGTCTTCATATTTATATTTACCATTCACATGACCCAGATTAACATGTATGGACAGCTAATTAGCTCTGAAAATATCTTTGACTCAATTTTGTGCAGCATTTCAAAAATCTCTTGAAACTAGTGCATTTTATTTTTAGCAGTTTCACTGAATGTTATTTAAATTCATTAGAAATAACACCAGAGACACATATCAGTTTAAATACAATTATAACATGTATGACTGTATTTTAAGATTTTGTTACGTGTTCAATAGGTTGTAGGTCCACCAGCATTGATTCAAATTAACAAGTCTGCAAGGTGACCATGCGTCAACAATTTATTCCTCTAATTCTTTCAAGAAAGTTGGGGGTTAAAATCTTCAGTTAAAGTCTGTTCTCCAAAATAACCCAGAGTTTTCCATTTTAAGATTGTTCCTTATGAAAACAGATTTTCTTTAGATGTGTTACTAAGGCTCACATTCACAGAATACATATCAGGGTTGCTATGTGCTTAAAAATGAATCAGTCATGTGAGGGGATGCTGTTTATTTCACCTTGTTCGCTGTACTTCTGAGGCAAGTCGGACCAAACTATTTCCTGTTAATCTTATTCATGTGAGCATGTCAACAAACAATCAATTTATCTGGTGATCTGGTCAGTTCATTTTTAACAGATTACGTACCACCTTTAAAACTCTCAGACAAACATATTTATTTGCTTCAAAGTCAACAAATAGGGCATATAGTCAGAAAAAAATCCCCCAAACCCAGACAGTACAGTTTCTATAGCTCTCCTCACGTTCTCTTAGTTTGTTCCTTACAGATGTCAGATTCAAAGCTTTGAAACACATCACCAGTTACAAGTAAAAGGACCCCCCACCTGATACAATATCGTTTCTTGTGCACAACATGGAATGCAAATGTAAAATGAGAGATGAATTTATTATACTGTGGCATAAAAAAGCACAAATATATATGGAACTTGTAGGAATGCTTTTGTCACATATAAGAAAAATATTGTCTTGGTTATTACTTTAATTGGAGAACAGATCAAATGCATTGATCTTCCTACATAAAAAATACTATAGTAAAGGCCAAAACAAATGAGGTAACTATAGAATACTATTGCACATTATAGTGTTTAAGCAGGGCTATAGTTTATCTATCTATCTATCTATCTATCTATCTATCTATCTATCTATCTATCTATCTATCTATCTATTATGAGCAGGGAGATGGTTAAATTCCTCCCTGCTGAAGAAAAACACGTGTGAATGCACATTTGTTTAATTATTTTCTTTATTGTTTTGTTGTTCTGGCAGTTGGCCTTGTTTTTATAAATTGAGGCCAGCTGCCAAGTATAAAAAGAGAGCAGTCAGTCTGCTCTGGCGTTAAGAAGCCCGACTGTGCGTGCGTGGGTGGGTGAGTGAGTGGGTGCGCACGCGCGTGTGTGTACAGACGTATGAAAAAGAAAAGGTAGTGTGTAAATGCTTTTTTCTGTGTATTACTTGTGCGTGTTTTTTGTGTATGCCGATAAATGCTTAGCTGTCCAGTTAAGTAGTCAGGGAGATCCTGAGTGTGCAGATAGTGCTCCAAAGCAGCACTCTGAAAACAAGTTTTCTAGTTAACTTTAATAACCCGCATGTCCTGAGGGTCCCAGGTTAATTATGCACCAGATTTTTGATAACTTGGTCGAGGTCACAGCTTTATTTTAAATAATTTGGAATTCAGTGTCCCAATTAAAATGTAATCCCAGCCACAGAGCCAACCACTCTTTCAATTAAATTCTCATCCAGCCTGTGGAAAGGATGTCTTGTGCGTGATGTCAGACCAAGAAGAGACACACAGTACTGGGGTATGAAGCTTTTATTTGCAAAACAAATAAAAGCTTTGAACATAAAACAAAACACTTTTCCAAAAGAAAACGGCACGGGGGCCAAAACAGACAGACACTACACTCATGAAGAAACAAACAAGTATCATGCTGGCTTAAATCCAACACCAGTAGCAATTGTTTATACTTAGAAATTTGCTCTCGCTCAGTCTCTGAACACCCAACCCTGAGTGTGAGAACCATGACCCTTTTATGCAGCTGTGCCGGGACTTGATTGCTAATTATTCAATCTGGGCCCGGCACAGTCTGCACGTGAAGTACTTTATGATGCACCCATGCCCAAATACAAATATTATGTCTGCGCGGTAGTGCATACGTAGTTAAGGTTTGAACGAAGGTTCTGTTTAAAGTCGATTTTACAACCAGCTCAAAAGGGGCGTAAATCCCCATCGATATGCATGAAAATTGGTGTGTGTGTGGTCGGATTGACAGGCTCAACAAACCCTGTGAATGGGGGTAGCATTTGGTGAAATACTTTTTGAGATACAGAGTGGCGATAAAAACAGCTGTTTTTTTTTTTTTTTTTAAAAAAGAAAAATTAAGACGCTTTTATATACACCTGAATCTCAAAAAGTACTGCTAATTAAGGAACCACACTTGGCATACACATAGTCCCGGGAGTGTAGATGTGCAACGCGGTATTTATATTTTCAGGGGGGTTCTGGTTTTACCAAAATTGAACTAAAAAAGATAACGGTCTGACATCACTTCTGTCTGACGTCAGTGCCTGGCAGCGTTGCTTTCGACTGTTCCATTTCACTGAATAGGGAGACATTGAATAGCTTATAGTTCAGCACACACGGGTCAGATCTGTGTTTCTGTCTGGATAAAACTGGTAATCAGTGGTAATAATTAGTATAATTTCCCCCACTAGTTTAACAGAGATGTCCTGACTGATTGTTTTTTCTTAAGCATAAAAATGAATACCCAGTGCGGAGTGTACACTGATATCAAATCCTTCAGGCGCCTGTTCTGGCCATTTCCACCAAACATATCACAAAGCATTTTGGGATATTGGGGGATACACAAAAAAATGTAAAAAGAAGAAAAGACAACACAAGAGATTTAGAACAAATATTTCAGTGATCATTATATGGAAGCATGGTACTGCAAAATATCATGTTTATTGGTATGTTACCACTCTGGTACCATTCTACTATTGCATGTCACTTAGCACAACAATTCTTATTAAAGAGCTTTCAATATTTGCCTTATCTGCTTCTTTTCATTGTACTGTTATATAACTAACTTGCCGTTATATATTGTGCAGTCAATCACATGAAAGTCCCTTTGCATAATGGCACAACATTACTCAGATGTGCACTCTTATTTCTTAATTCTTGTTAAATCTTTTGATTCCTGTGTTTAGTTTCTGCTCTTTTTAAGCACTTGTAAGTCAAAGGGGAGTTTAAAGTTTCATTGTTTCTTTGTCTGTTACTCATATCTTTTCACTCGCGCACACAGACACACTGTTAAGAGGAATGAGCAGCGTTAATAATTCAGACTCCAGTGAGATACTGTATGATATTCAGTCTATAACAAGACATGCCTTTGTGGAAGAGTATTGATTTTCAAAGATTGACAAGCCTTGCTTAGTGCAATAGTAATGAAACCCAGGAAGAGTGCTGTTAATTAGCTGAAGCCATGTATTCAGTTTTTCTTTTACGTATGAGAAGTGACTGTAAGCCAGATAGCCAGACTGACAGTTTCTTTCTGCCAATTTGTATGTTGCCTAACCACTGCAATCAACTTACTGATTGAAGGATGAAAGAACATTGGGCAACCTCCTTTCCTGTCAAGCCAATCTCTTTTTTTTTACCTGCTGGACCTAAGCTACAGATCTTACCAAGCTACTGAAACCTGAAGGCAAGGGTCCTATCTGAAAAATCTCTGCATGGCCTGAGGTGCAAATAAGTGAACTAAGCTCTTCCCCAAATGGCGGGAGCACAAAGGCCAATGCAGAGCTACATGTTGGCCTCTAGCCAAGAAAGGTTCTACGCAAATCCTTATAAAGTGATTGGTTGATTTTGCATGCATGATTCAAAATGAAGTGTTGTAACGGTGTATTCAAATGTTTTTAAAATACCCTTTCTGACCTGCATTGACCATATACTGTGTGAAGATCCACAAAAATGTTATATATATATATACAAACCATTAATTTATTGCATGCTTTTTCCCTCCAGAACACTATATTTGGAACTCTACAGTTCTCAATCAATTCCTCCACAAAATATTTTCTATCTGTCTTACAGTCATGCACAGTAACTGTCACGATGTCAATTAAATTCAGCGTCCTGCTAACTGTAACACATTTTTTTTTTCCATCATGAGCCAGTCTGAGTCATTTTAAAAGTAGATTGCTGGAATATCTGAGTTTATAACCTGGAAACTGTCTCCTGCTCCATTAGCAAGACAAGACATTCTCACCATCTCACAAGGCTTCCACCCTGGTAAAACCATTTTAAAGGTGTCCTACAGTGGAAACAAGGCATTTAGCAAGGCCATTGTTTTATCTGTACCTTCTCTTATTCAAATTGCATTGTGTGGTGTTCTTTTTGTAAAATTAAATTAATACATTTCTTTTCAAACAGTATCACTGTAAAACAGATTTTTGGAGCTATGCAAAATCCATTTTTACCGCTGTAAATGCACTGTAACTGCAGTTTTCCCATGCTTTTCCCTTGGTTATACTATAGTATGCATTTACCATAATTTGGCAAGTTTTTAAATATGCTTTACCATACCTCTCTGCAGTATATAATGCTTTCACTATGCTTCATTGCAGTTTGCTATGCTTTTACTATGGTTAACATTTATACGGTGTTTTAAAACAGTTGTTTTATGTGAAACAGCTCAAAATCTGATACCCTAGTGGCAGCACCTGTGTTGTTTATTAAATCTGTGCTTGTCAGTTTAGAACTGGAACTAGCCTTAGGTTGAAGGGAATAGGCTTTCACACTTTATGTAGTGGATTTGTTGTGCAATTGTATAATTGATTGTGAAACCATGATTTCAAACAGAAATCAAACAGAAATCTTCTCTAAATGCATTGACATGACCTTTGTGATATCGGGATTGCTATTTCAGACTCACATGATATAAAATACAACTTTAAGGGCACTGTGGGATACTAAACTAGCCTCTTACTGGATCAATCAAGCCATTTGGTAATCTAGTCTAAGGACATTTGTCCACATTACAAAACCACCACACAATTAGCAGTAACTCCCTTATAAAAGTTTACCACGGTACTTTTGCCCCGTATTTTTGTAGTTTTACCATGCTTTCCTGTGGATATACTATGCATTGACCATAGTTTACCTCGGTTTGCCATGTTTATTAATATGCTTTACCATGCCTCGCTATTCTTTATAATCCTTACCTATGCTTTACCATGCGTCTTACTGTGCTTTATAACACTTTGTTATGCTTTTACTATGATAAACTTTTATAAGGGATGCTTGGTCAGGATTGATTATACACAGCTGTAAAATTACTATATTCACACAATTATTGTTTTGAGATTCAGCTTTATAAGGGAGATCCCCTAAATCCCTTGTTTAGAAAGATACAGGGTATTAATGCTTTTGACTGAGTAGCTGTCTGCCATGTGGGTGCGTGCATTCGCTGCTGAGTGACAGGCAGGAGATCGAGATGGAAGTTGAAGTTGATATGCCCTGCAGGCAAACAGGATTTATTTACATATCAACACACTGAACAGCTCACGTGACACTACCAGCAATGGATGGAGCACATACAACACAGTGTATGAAAACTTTGGGAGGATCTACAATGTCTGAACTAATCTTCTCTGTTCAATAATAAACTAACGTTGCTGAAGAGGTTGATCATGGCTGATAAACTGTTGGGGCGGATATGTGACGGTCTGATACGCGACTGTATTTAAATATTGTAGATACATCAGATGTCGTGGTTCTATGCTGGATGGCATCAATAATTATAATTACGGAAATGCTTTTTTCTTCAATACAATAGCAAAACCTTATACAGAATACAAAGAATGCTTGTAATAGGTTCTGATAAATGCATGTTCTCACTAGTGTAACACAAGACGATTGATTTTAGAAGCAAATGTCTTTGTTGAATCTTTAAACTGTGCTCTGCATGGGCCCCATTTCTCTTTTTTGTTACCTTAGAGCTGCTATTTACTTTTGCTGTCAACATTATTTCCAGCTGTGTGCTTCCTTTATGGCACAGTCATACTCTTTAAAAAAAGACTTCACTGTGGTAACATAGGTAATATGTATAGATGTATGATGTGGCAGCACACATGGTAGCCCATGGAATTACAAGGTTGGTTGGCATATACCATTGCAACTGCCTAGTTACTACCATTGCAGAAGCATTGTCATTGGGGATAAAAAATATACTGTGTATATATATATATATATATAACTAAAAAACTTAGCATTCTCTAACTATGCATTCCAATTGCAGTATACACTCCATTACAACATGAACATGCAAACTGTAATGCAAATCTGTTACATTTAAGAGAAATCTGGAACACCCCTAATTAAATAAAACATTAACACTTTCAGTGAACATAAAACAGTCGATTCTAATTGATAGTGTAGTTAAGGGGTAATTTTACTGTAATCATTTAGTACTTATTGTGCTGCATTACTGGACGGTACTGTAATTCATACTATTTTTCATTAATTAAAGTATATAGTGGTGATACATTTTACAAGCTAGTTTTATACAGCAAAAATTATATCACTCCTGAAAACAGGTTCTACAATGCATTGTCTGCATTGTCCTCCGACGCTGTAGCTCTGGGTGGCTGCATGGTGAGTCTGCAGTGTGAATAAAAGCGGTCGGCTGACGGCACACGCTTCGGAGGACAGCGTGTGTTCGTCTTCGCCCTCCCGAGTCAACGCAGGGGTGGTAGCGGTGAGCTGAGTCTAAGAATAATTGGCCATTTCATATTGGGGAGAAAATAATAAAAAAATAATTGGCAACGACTAAATTATTACAAAAAAACATAAAACACAGACTAGACAAGGCATTTTTAGTATGGCACAAACTATGATCAGCGCTGGGTCCCAGCTGTTTCAGGTTAACGAGAGTCCACCTTAATAACATGGTTACTACTGCATCATTGTAGATGTGTGCTGTATCAGAACGCTAACCTTCTTACATCTTGTATGTGTTACCCTGCCCATCAAACCAGGAGTCCACCCGGCTCGAGGCTGCTACAGACCTTCACCTTCACTTCACTGTCAGTGCAGTTCTGTAGACTTTGCAGGTAAGATGGTTAACCAGATCCTTTTAGAGGGCAGTCATAGGAATGCTTCGGTGCACTTGCAGCATTATTATTATTCATTTTTGAAGCGATTTTGTTAAATCACGATAATTACTCACTCAGATGAAAAACATTTTAAGTGGGATCTCCCTCCAACACAGAACAATGAATGCTAATACAGGAACACTGTATACATTCAAAAGCAAACACAGGTTTCTAAACAAATGCCAAGTCCAGTTACTCAGGGATTGCATTTAAAAAGAGTAATGTACGAGCAAGCAATTTTAATTTAATCCTATGTTGCATGGCGTGAAACCAAAAAAACTCAAAATGTATTATTTATCCAGCATGATTGCAACAGCATTTATATATACTTTCAAATACTGTATCTTAAGCATGGCTCAAAGCTTTCAAAACTTAGTTTTTTGCATTTTTGTAATGTTTGAGCTACAGTAGTCCTTAATTATTTGTTTTCCTTTGTCTGCAGTGTGATTATAGGAGGCTGTGTGGTCCAGTGGTTAAAGAAAAGGGCTTGTAAGCAGAAGGTCCCCAGTTCAAATCCCACCTCAGCCACTGACTCATTGTGTGACCCTGAGCAAGTCACTTAACCTCCTTGTGCTCCGTCTTTCAGGTGAGACGTAGTTGTAAGTGACTGCAGCTGATGCATAGTTCACACACACTAGTCTCTGTAAATTGCCTTGGATAAAGGCGTCTGCTAAATAAACAAATAATATTTTATCCTTTAGTTTTTCACTCCTATGTTGTTACATGCCACTCATTTTTAGAACTTTAAAAAATGTGTAGCATGTAACAACATAGGAGTGAAAAAACAAATAAGTGAGCATCTTAACCAAAAAAGAGCCAAGCTCATTTGAATTTGTGGCTTTTTAAAGCTTTTACCCTCATCTCACCCACAGGGAACAGAATCCGTAACGACAGTATATCGGACAACATTGTCCGTTACACATTCAAGTGACCCCTTTGTGCTTGCTGTTAAGATTTCTGACAAACTGATTGGGAGATCAATGTTTTGTTCCCATGAGGAAATTAAAATGAGGAAACATGCCCTGCTCTATTTAAAGGCTTGTTCTGGTTTATCGTGTCCTTGACTTCATACCACTATTGAACAAGGTTTCACCTGCATGATTATAAGTTGACATGGACAATTGAATCCCTCAGAATAAAACTGTTCTTGTGAGCAAGAGAACCGTGATGTGCACAGCTTGTCAGTTCATTCTGTCAAAATAGGCAAAGATTAAAACAGTCGACTGTACATACACATTTATAACATGTCTTTCATTTTTTCATATAATTACCTATGTGTTTTCTTGTTTACTGTTAGCTAACATAATTTCATAAACCATAAAGAATCAATTTAAACAACTCAGTGGATTCATTCAAAATTTTACATTTAAATGTACAGTATAATGAATAAACTGATCATACCCTATTATGCCAGTGCTTTCCAATTCATCAAATTGCAATATGCTGCACCTGTCACAGTGAGTGATTCCCTTTATTCCCAAGCTTTCTTTGCTCATGACTGTTTGATGATGATGAAGGTGTTGTTCTTTTGATTAATATACTAAGCATTCATTCAAGCACATCTCATTGGAAGATTAAGCTTTTAATAGCACCCAAGGAGGCAATGCACGAGCACAGTGGAGCGACACTGTGTTATGCAGGAGTCATCATTTCAGCTTGGGAAGGCTCCTACGTGGTGTACTATATATCAATAACCAGCTGGGATCCATACACCAGAAGAGTTTCATTTTCTTTGACAGGCAGCGTGCTGCTGCTGCCATTGATAATGTTCAGGACTAAACTGTTTCCAGCTCACAGTACTTCAGAACACCTACCAGTACTTCAGCACTTCACAACACTTCAAAATGTTCAGTGCTAAACGTATAGTGTATTTATTTATGTATTTACTTATAATATATGGTCAAGTACTATAACTGAATCTCAGCCCATACAAAAAGTCATTTTTTTTTTTTTTAAATTTAGTTGTCGCCAATGTTTTTTTTACCCTGGTTTTCTCCCCAATTTGGAATGCCCAATTATTATTATTTTTTTTTTATCCCGGTTCACCGCTGCAACCCCCTGGCGACTCGGGAAACGGTGGCTGAAACATGCGTCCTCCGAAACGTGGTCCTGCCAAGCTGTCATTTTTCACACTGCAGATCCACAGTGAAACTACCTGACCTATAGTGCCGGAGAACAACACAGATCTGAATGGCTCCACTGCAGACCTGCAGGTGGTCACTGGTGCGTGGTGAACTGTGGATTGCCCTGCCGACCTAAGCCCTCCCTACCCGGGTGGCGCTTGGCCAATTGTGTGCCGCCCCTGGTCATGGTCAGCAATGATATAGCCTGGATTCAAACCCGCGATCTCCAGGCTATAGGGCGCATCCTGCACTCCACGAGAAGCACATTTACTGGATGCGCCACTCGGGAGACCCAAAAAGTCATAATTAAGTGATGTTACGCCACAAAATCATAATTAAGCATTGTGACGACCGATCGCCTATTTATGACTTCCCCAGCTGCTTTTCTTGGAATTCTGTGTACTGCTGGCTGTCATTTTTATTTAAAAAAATTCCAAGCACTGCAAATGTCAGGCCATTTTGAAATTAATTCATCGGAGAACAAGAAAACAAAAAAAACAGCAAACTAATGCTTTCAATATAAACCTTGTGAAAACAACATACCTACAACAGGTAGGAGAAACTATGACAGGGATTCATTCATGATGTATGACTGGGTTTTAAAATTAAAAACTCATTTTCACAAATGTTGTGCAATCCATATATTATAAAAAAATGAACATAAGTGTAGATCTTTCCTGTAAAATTCCATAATAATAACAATAATAATAATAATAATAATAATAATAATAATAATAATAATAATAATAATAATAATAATAATAATCATATTGCAAAATCTGTGTTTATCATCTAGTAAACGCTGAGAGATGTAATTGTTTCAATATACAATATCATCCATAGCTATAAACACTCAATGGTATATAAAGTAATACTAAAATAAACTTTTAAAATTCTTGGAGAAATCTTTTGGTTAAAAGTCTTTCTCAATGAGAGGCACCTTGAGTTAGTAGCCATGTATGTTAAGTTATTGTAGTTTCGCTGTATTTTAGCACACATTTAAAAAATATATTGTGCAGCTGTATGTCCCAAAAATGTATTACAGACCGAGAGAACATTTCAACTCAGCCGAGTGTCTAGCAAGAGAATCATTAACAGCTGACACCAATACCCTCCTCCATCCATTCCGGACCACTCATTGACATAGGCATTTTAATGGGCCCTGCACAGCAGACATAACCAGCTGTATCTGTGATTGATGAGCATGCTAATTGGTTTGAATGGTATTTCCGATACCATTAACACATTTCTGAAGAACTCTCTTATGCTGTTGGTCTTTCCATACCCCTTGCGTGTGTGTGTGTGTTTGCAGTTAAAAAGTGTTTTTGCAAATGGCTGTGCATTCCAAAACAATATCAGTGCTGTAATGACATTTCAGAGCAAACAAGTTTTCTAGGAAATCATATTGCAGTAAAAACAAAATACTGCCTGGCAAGATAACTATTTTTAGAAATATTTTTTTTTTACTGGAAATGGAAAATGCTGTTAGGTGTACACTATTACAACAACTCTGTCAGGAGCTTATTTAATATATACCAGGGCAAAAAAAGCTAACTGCAGTGGTCTGACCGTTTATGTATATGTTGTTTGCACCATTGTATCTGTATCTTGTACAAAAAAAAAAAAAAAAAGGCGCTCTGCCATTATGTTGTTGCTCTAGTTACTTGCAGTACATGATGTGAATGCAGCTGCTCAAAATCTGGGATTCTGTTGTGTTCCTGGAAGGCTTACTAAAACCATAGGATAACACTGTTTAACAATTATTATTATTTTTTTTTGTTCCTGGGTAGTAAGTGTTATTTCCCAATTGCTTATGCCTCAAAAGTATAGAAAATGGCTTTTATTCCCCACAAACTTTGCTTTTGTGACCAGGACAGTGATATTTTGAAATGTACCTATTTTCCAGAACATTCCAGATAGATTCAGTGCTGAGTAAACTTCTAGAACTTTCTAGAACTTTCCAGTAATATAAATAGTAGTATAAATACAGGGGCCTTAAACCCACCAGTTCAGTTTAGTTCCAGCTGCCTAAGTGGATGCATATCTGCATTTTTCTGAGATGGCATCAAGGTCATAGGAGACTTCAAAATGGTGGCATTCCTGATGGGTCTCCAAGGTGGTTTTACCAAGTTTCCCTGCTATCTTTGCCTTTGGGACAGCAGGGACACCAAGGTGCACTACCACAGGCGGGACTGGCCACAGCGGACCGAGTTCTCTGTGGGGAGGAACAACGTCAAGTGGGAGCCACTGGTGGACCCCCGGAAGGTGCTGATGCCACCACTGCACATCAAATTGGGCCTTATGAAACAATTTGTCAGAGCTCTAGATAAGGAGTCGGCAGCATTCAAGTACCTTCAAGACTTCTTCCCTAAGCTGTCTGAGGCAAAGGTCAAAGCCGGTGTCTTTGTCGGACCACAGATAAAGAAGATCCTGGAGTGCAATGAATTCCCCAAGAAGCTCACTAGTAAGGAGAAAGCGGTTTGGAACAGCTTTGTCGCAGTGGTTCGGGGCTTCCTGGGCAATCACAAGGCCGAAAACTATGTGGAGCTGGTTGAGTGGTGAAGAACTACGGCACAATGGGCTGTAGGATGTCCCTCAAAGTCCATATCCTTGATGCTCATCTTGATAAATTCAAGGAGAACATGGGAGCGTACTCGGAGAAGCAAGGCGAGCGCTTCCACCAGGATATACTTTGAATGCCGCTACCAAGGACAGTATAACGAGAACATGATGGGAGACTACATTTGGGGGCTGATTCGTGAAAGTGATTTACAGTATAATCGTAAATCTCGAAAAACTACTCACTTCTAAATCTTTTGTAGTCATTTTTGTATTACTATGGTATAAATACATGTTAATTTGGATTTAATTTATGTGAACGAAAAGACACAAATTCGCCCGTTTTCTCATTGGAAATAGGTAAATTTCAAAATATCACTGTCCTGGTCACAAAAGCAAAGTTTGTGGGGAATAATAGCCATTTTCTATACTTTTGAGGCATAAGCAATTAGGAAATAACACTTACTACCCAGGAACAAAAATTGTTTTACATAGTGTAATCCAGGAAACATGTGGAAACACTGCTGACAAGTCCAAATAGTTTGTGGGAACCAAATCCTGTGATGCATTTATACCATATTTAAACTTGAATAACAGCAGACAGCTTAAGCTATAAACCCACGTGTACTGAGTAAGGAGACACAATGTGAATCCCAGAGCATATGCGATGAAGCAGTGGGGCAGAATACAAGCCTGCATCAAAAATGTAGTCCTTTGGTGGAGGGATCAATGTGAAGAAATTCATATTGCAGTGAAGACTGACTTGCAGGATTTAGTACTGAGTGTTACGTTTTGATCAATATCTGACTGTTTAGCAGTTTTTGCTTGCTAAAACTTGAAATACTTCAACTTTTGTTGTGTATCTGTTATTTGATCATACCATAACAGTTTTCTTGAATTTGAATTCTTCATAATACCCACAAAAGCTTATAATTTCATTACCAGGCCCATTTTATCAGGTGTTACAGAAATTGAATAGCTAAAAGCAGCTGCACCACTTAGAGGTGCAGATTTGAAATCAGTTATCTAATATAATGTATTCTTCTTAATGTTAAGAATGACTTTGTTTCAGTCATCACATCACTGGTAACTTTTTAAAACCCAGATCTTTAAGTACAGCTGGCAGACCAGTGTTACTATTAAATAGACTTTACAAGGCTTCTAGTATAAGATTAGAGGACAGCAAATGTCTGTGTAAGTGGGTACTATCAGTACGAGTAGACGTGAAAAGACAGAGCCTGAAAGCCCAGGCCTGTTCACAGGCTGTGAGTGCCGATGTAACCAATACACAGATGCTTTTATTATTAATAAACAAGTTAAAAATCCAGCTATATTTGTTTTCTAATCATTCCGACCCTTATTTAGTCAATTTAAAATTTCAATGAAAAGAGGGAAAAGGTTGATGAAGAGAGTACCATTAAGTGGCTGAGGTACAATTGTGATGTCACCATTTTAAACAGACTTTGCAGTTAAATATGATTGTTTAAAACAGGTGACATCAACAGTGCTCATGTGGAGAATACAGCACGGTAAAAACTGAAAGTGGCATGGTTAATGTCATAAAGACGGTTTCTCTGTGATGCGTCTTAATACAGAAGGCAAAACGTGTGCTCTGATTGGCTGAAAGCTCCTGAGCAGTGTATAAGTGTGTGTGTGTTTAATATATATATATTGCAACACGCTTGCACCCGCTCGGGTTCTTGCCCCTTTAAAAACTGACCCAACACACAGGAATTGGAGGTTCAGCGCTTACGCGCACTTTTAATAATACAAACAAAACAAAACAAACACCTAGCTCTTTACGAGCACTAACTAAACTTACTGGAACACCCTGACTAAGTGGGACGGCTAAGCCGTTTCCCCACCAAACACAACACCAGAAACAAAATCAAAACAGGTTTAAATTTCACTCTTTACCTCTCGACTGCTCGGAAGCAGAGTACCTCATCTGTCTCCTTCTACTCAGCAGCCTCGAACACACTGACTGTTCCCCTTTTATACCCTGCACCTGGCTCTAGTTTAATAATAAGCAACAGGTGCAGGGGATAATTAAGCAATGAAATAATAACGCAAAAATAATCAAACAATAAGAAATACAATTACAATTAAACTAAACAAATGTTTTCTTTCAGGGAGCATTTAACCCCCTCCCTGTTGTCTTACATATCCCCCCCCCTTGTCTTTTCAAGACACCGGCCATTCGACGGCCACCTCCTCCCCTAAAAAACAACCACCCACCCTCGAGTCCATCAATGTCCCTTTTCGCCCTATTCCATGGGCGGACTTGAGGGTGGGCCGGTGCACGTTCCGGCCCCGCCAGGTAGGGACCGCTCACCAGCGACGAGGGACCCCACCGGTTTGTCAGGGGCGACTGGAGCAACAACCGCGGCACTGGAGGCTGCAGCAGCGGGCAGAGGTCTGCAGCTGGGGCCCGGTGCAGCGACGTCCAATCACCCAGGGGAAGCGAAGTAGTGACCAGGGGGAGCTCAAGCGACGTCTGGGAGCAGCGCAGAGATGTCTTGGTGCTTGGGAGGAGCAGAGCAGGGAACCAGGTGGAGAACTGTGACCGGTTCTGCAGACTCCTGGGCTCCAGGTCTAGTGAAGGGAGGTCCAAGCAAACCGGAAGGGTGTCCAGGAGCAAGGGGCGAGGGACCGCACCCAGCGGCGCCGGACTGGATCGGAGGGGTGGTGGTCGGGGCTGTGGTGGATGCGGGCTCTTCACCTCCTCCCCCTCTAACTCGGGCCACAGCAGCTCCTCCCCATCTGGCTCAGGCGGCGGCAGCTCCTCCCCCTCTGGCTCTCGGGACGGTAGCTCCACCCCCTCTGGCTCTCGGGACGGTAGCTCCACCCCCTCTGGCTCTCGGGACGGCAGCTCCGAAAGCTGCGGTTCTGGCAGCCCCAGCTATTGTTTCAATCTCCGGTTGCTCTCCCTCTGCCTGCGAGTCGCCTCCCGCGTCTCTGCCGTGAACTTTTCCAAACTCCTTATCAGTTCCGCAATGTCCATTTCTGGGTCGTAGGGGTGCCCACACTTTCTGACACCAAATCTAACAGGCTTGCCCCTTGAAAAACTGACCCAACACACAGGAATTGGAGGTTCAGCGCTTACGCGCACTTTTAATAATACAAACAAAACACAAAACAAACACCTGGCTCTTTACGAGCACAAACTAAACTTACTGGAACACCCTGACTAAGTGGGACAGCAACGCCGTTTCCCCACCAAACACAACAACAGAAACAAAATCAAAACAGGTTTAAATTTCACTCTTTACCTCTCGACTGCTTGGAAGCAGAGTACCTCATCTGCCTCCTTCTACTCAGCAGCCTCGAACAAACTGACTGCTCCCCTTTTATACCCTGCACCTGGCTCTAATTTAATAATAAGCACCAGGTGCAGGGGATAATTAAGCAATGAAACAATAAAGCAAAAACAAACAAACAATAACAAATACAATTAAACTAAATAAATGTTTTCTTCCAGGGAGCATGTCTTACAATATATATATATATATATATATATATATATATATATATATATATAGACAAAAGTAAAAATATAATTAAACATAAGAACACCACATATCCACTAAAAACTAATACCTACTGTAAAAATAGCAATGTTGTTTATGGAATAGCCTGTGAAAAATGTCATTAAATCAAAATATGTTGATGAGACTGGAACTACTTTATATAAAAGAATTCAGAACCACCTTTCATTAATTAGAAATAAAAAAATGAATGAACCAATAGTACAGCACTTCACCAGTCAGGGACATGACATAAATGATGTAAAGTTTGTAGTATTAGAACAGCTCAAATTAGACAATGCGACATATAGAAGAATAAAAGAAAGTAAATGGATAAATAGGCTGAACACGATTATGCCAGCGGGACTCAACAGAAAAGAATGAACTAATTAACTTCAATAAATATTGTGATATATTGCCCCCACTCAGGTTCGTTGCCCCTTTACAAATTGACCCAGACACAGAAATTGGGGGTTCAGCGCTTCCGCGCACTTTTAATAATACAAATAATAAACAAAATACAAAACAAAAACAAATACCTAGCTCCTTCGGAGCGCTAACTAAAACTCAGGAACACCTATACTATAAAGTGGGACGGCTAAGCCGTTTCCCCACTAAACAAAACCCACAGACTAAAACCACATAGGTTTGACACGGCACTTACTTCAGTATGACTGCTCGGAGACAGAGCACACCATCTGCCTCCTTCTATACAGCAGCCGTGAGCAGACTGACTGCACCCCTTATATACCCTGCACCTGGTCCTAATTTACAATCACTACCAGGTGCAGGGGATCATTAACAATAAACCAATTAACAAATTAAACAACCAAACAAATGTGCATTCTCACATGTTTTCTTGCAGGGAGGATTAACCCCCTCCCTGCTGTGTTACAATATATAACATTTAAATAAATAAACAAAATTCATTCAAAAGTTGTGCATGCTGATGCGCTGGGGAGGCCAAATCTAGACTGATCCTCAGAGCCAGCATTGCATGGCATAATAAAAATATAAGTTTATATAAAGCAGTGTTAATTAGAATTAATACAGATTCAAAGATAGAAGTAAAAATGATGTCACAATATATAGAACACCATTACATCATGTAAGAATAAATCATATAATTTGAATATAAACAATAACAAGTAGTTGTCATGCCGTCAAAAACCTATAAATACCTCCAATGTTTTGATTCAAACACAGACTCCCTTGAGAAAGATATGTACAACATATCGAAACGTTGGGCAGCTGGCTCTTGGAGCTAATATATATATATACATATATATATATATATATATACACACACACACACACACATATATACATAAATACATACATTACACTGCACTGTGTTTACTTTTCGTTCTACGCAGCTGAAGGGCTTTTTCCTGAAACGTCCTGAAATAAAAAAAAAATGTACTCATTGAAACCTTTTGTGTACATCCAAAAGAAAAACATGAAATTGTTTTAATTTTTTAGGACTGGTTTTAAGGATTTGCATCGGAAGTTCATATTATGTACAAAATGTTTTGCAATCTTGTTCTAATCAGGAATAATGCACAATGCAGAATAGTTATGAGTCATGTGAGACGTTCATGTTGACATTTGCAGGTTTGGTTCTAACCGCTTCTCTATGGGGAGAGCTTTATAGAATAAATACAATTAAAATATGTGGTTGCCATGTGTTAAGAAATTCCACACACTCAACCATAAGCCACGGATCAACATTTCAACTTCTTTCTACGTGTGAATTGCCAGTGACTCATTAGACATGATTGACTTATTAGCTGAACTAAATAACGATAAGGGTCACAATGAAAACAGTTCCATGGTTAATTAGGAAAACAGACATCCAAATGGCTAGGACTTCCTAATACGTTTTTTCTACCCATTAGTTTTGGATAGTGTGACATCAGATATTTTCAGAATTTTACTAAAGCAGTGCAAAAGTCTCAAAAAGAGAAAGATTTTATATTGTATATTGGATACATTTTGTGAATATAAAAAGTAACATAACAAAGGACAGAGCTTTAACAACCAAGAAAGGAGAGCATATATTCTTAGAAGTTACGTTGATCTCAATGTTTCTAAATGGTTCACAGGTTTTGTTTTCTCACAATATTGCGTCACTGAGCTTATCGTCTTTAATGTTTCTTTAATGAGATACATTGACTAATGTACACTACAAAGGTGGAATGGGTATATCTATATAGTTTTTTTTTCGGAATAACTAATTTTATTACTTTTAACAAAGCAATTTTTTTACATTTCTTTTTTTGTGGCTGAATGCCAGCATCTCCCCACTCTCAACCAAAATGAACGCAATTTTGAATTTGTAAGGTTCGATTTCTTTTTTAATATAATAAGTCAGTCTTCAGGTAATTTCAATCAAAATGTATTCAGGAACAAAGCAAATCAAATGTGATACATCAGTTATCACACACACAGGCCTCAGTTGATGGTGTTCTGAGTTGGCATCAGTGTAGATGTAGTTTTCTGAGCTGCCATGGCGACAGAGATGGTGTTTCTTAGCAATAGCAAGGCCAACCCCCCTCCGATAGGAGGTGGAGTTCTGACTACATTGTGACATTTTAAGCAGAAGTATAAGCTGCATGTCTGACAGGCTTGTAGTTTTACAATAAAAATTAGGAAAGTTGTTAAAGCTAAAACATCTTGTGACAAACACAGACGAGACCCCAGGTTATACCAGTTCATCTTGGTCTTGTTAAATCAGCTTGCTTATCTTGGCACGCGTGGGTGGGGGTTTGTCTAGGAACTTCAGGTGAGTACACAATATTTCTAAATGGAGAAAGCATCAGCTGTACAGTAGTTTTATTATTCTTGCCCACAAACAATAGCCATTTTATTGCAATGTAAGCATAGTTTCTCTTCTTATTACACACAGGTAATATAATTTGCAAAACTGGTTTAGAAAACGATATTTTCCTCGTTATCCATTAAAGCACCCTTTGGCTACAGTTGTCATGATTGTTCTTGGGTTTAAGATCTCCTGGTTTGTCATTCAGTACTCTCGCTAATCTGAACTGATTTATGATCCAAACCATGCTATCATAATGACATGCATGCTGAGGTCTACAGATTGATGAAATGGAAGTATTAAAAGCATAAAACTAGACAACTCATTTTCAGCATGGTGTAGAATACAATCAGTACACTGATCAAATCACAAATCTGCGTCGTCCCAACAGGGACAAATTTGCCTACTGTACTATAAATTTGTGCAATTTGCATATCAATTCACTGCTGTACAAGTTGCTGCAGCTTTCATTGGTACCTAATCATGTCTAGTGATTTAGGTCATTTGAATGCAGTGGTCCAGCTGCAATAATCTGTAGTGTTAAGAAATCACAGCAAAGAACCACAATCTGTTATTATGTTTTGGTCTTTCAAGATTTCAGCTGGTGGAATTTGCCTCACTAGACTATTTCACCTGTACACTGATATACTTGTATTCGTTTTTAATATGTCAGTAACCTCAACATAACCCCCACAATCTGTTTCATAACCTTAAGCAGGACGTGAATACAAACAGAATTCTGACAGCACTTAAAAAATGAATCTTTATTAAATGAAAAGAATTATTCCTACAGGTCAAATATGAAATAGAATATACAAAAACTTTACATCAATCATTCAAAACAAAACAAAACAACAACAAAAGAAAAACTCTAAACTAGCATTTCATTTTATTTCTGTTTGTCTTGAGATAATAAATGGATGAAAAAAAACACATTATGGCAGTTAGGACCGCACAGTATCCAGTGCTGAAAATCCCACATTACAGAGGAAAAATAGTTAAAATCTAAACGCTGCTCTTTCCCAAAGAACCAAACTATTTAGAAAATATAGTAGGTATTAAAACCATGAAAATATTGATTCAGAGAAGTAATACAAGATAGACAAGAGGAAACCTGCAAATCCAGACAGCAGTCTCTATAATTTTGTTTTTCACTTAACAATCTATGTTATTTAATTGTATTTATTAATTTGTTTAAGGTTGACAAACTTAATTCAGACCAAAGTGCTCAGGCTGATAAGGGTGCCTTTTTTAACCAGGCCTGGAAAACTCAAATACTTCAGAATTCACTGGTTTAAATCTTTAATCTAAACCTTTGAATATGCTGAAGTTACCTAATGTAAATTGATCAGCAAAAAAACTAATTGGAAACTTGGAAGGGCACAGAAGCCCCAGTTTAAACTCTTTGGCAAAGCTTACCTTTATATAAAAAACAAAACAAAAAAGCAAAACAAGTTTTTTTTTCTCTTTTATTTCACAATAAAACATTTAAAACATGTTTGCTTATTTATTATTATTTTTTTATTTAAAAAAAAAAAAAAAAAAAAAAAAAGCAATGTTCCCTTATCTAGCAGTGGAACGACACACAATCACGGACACACACTCACTCACACTGCCGACTTCCCATACACGCAGTGCTGGCATTACATGAAGTCATTGAGTTCGGCGTCAAGTGCTGCAGCCATTTCGTCCGCCTCGGAGCTGCTGCCCTCTTCGTCTTCATTACTCGACTCCTTGCTCGATTCCCTACTGGAATTCCCATCTCGGCCCCCAGCCTCCTCTAGCTTGCGTTTGTGGCCCCTTTAAAAAACAAAAGAAACATTTTTATTTTTCAATTTTAGCAGGGAACAGATCTTATGGTTTTAATAGATTAAGATTGATGTTTTGTTAATGGTCTGGAGTTAAATGTCAATGGGCTTGCTCCTTTTCAAAGTTTATTTTTTAGGGCCTCACGCAATAATAGAATACATAGTTTACTGGGGTACTTCACTGGAACACTATGAAACCTCTTCATTATACAACAGGTTTTTACCACTTTCAGTTTATGAGTCGTTTCTGACCAGCTGAGCTGACAACATGCAGTGATTGAATGGGGTGGAACTGAAGTGCCCAATATTACTGAGACCCATTTCATTTGCCATGATTTTCTTTGGAAATCTCTGCTCTAGTGCATTTGATCAGCTGCTGGTCAGATGCAAATAATACATTGAAAATGACTGCATTAAGCAGCAAAGAACCTGCAACTTCTTGCATAATTTACATGTTTCCTAATGTTTCAATAAAGAACTTGAGTCGTCTCAAATTAATAAATACTGAAAAGGCACATGTGTAACTATAACATAAAAAAAGTCAGTACGCTCTTTCAGTGCCAAGTAACTTTACAGAAAGACTACCTAGGACTACACGCAAGGTGGTTCAGACGGCACTGAACTGTCTAACTGCCTGTGTGAAATTGCACAGCTTTAAAGTCAACATCCCACGTGACTGTATACCAGACGTGTTGGGTCTTTTTGTCGTCTGTGTTACACGCTTTCATTTTTTTGAAATACAATGGCTGATCAAGAATGAGTTAGTAATTGAAGTCCGTAAGAAGTTAACGAGGAGGTAAATTCAAAAATAGAAGGGACGATGAGTAATGCTATAATTTACGGGCAAATCACAGACATGATGAGTGAGCATGGACACAACCGTACCAAATATACCACCATTCTTTTTAGCTGTTGACATATGCAATAGGTAGAGAACTTTTTTTTTGATGGTCGACAAGCCTACAACTTTTAATACACTGCAGTTAGTATCAGACGGCTGAATGAAAATATTAATAATGCGTCTCCACTTAAATATTTTCATACAAATTTTCCACATATATACATATATATTACAAACAGAGCTGCTCCAATTAACAGATTAATTGGATCGATTAATGAACTAAAGAGTTGATCGCAGATTATTATTTTTTTTTTACAATTTAAAAGATCGGGCAGATTATTATTACTTTTCTTTTCGCTGGGCATTTTGAACTCTATTTCCCCAACATCCCCTGCTGAGAAAGAATGCACGCGAGAAGGCTTCCCGCATCAGTTTGTATCTGGTTGTTTGTTGCTACACACACACGTCTTACATTTTCTGCGTCCAAAACGATCCTCAATGTCTAGTGCCAGCTTGGAAGAATAGGTCTGCACTTACTACAATCTAAGCAGACTTTATTCATTTTAAAACTGTCTTGGTGAAAGGGAGTTTTTATGTTTTTAAGTTGGATGTACAAAGTTAATTTCAACAGAGCTGACTATGCAGTGCAGCATTTATTTTCCATGATTCCTTCATTTGGCCTGGCATGGTTTCAGGCGAGTAAATGTCTTTTACTAGTGTCACAAGCTGCGACTATAACATTTTGTTTTATTGATGTTAGTACTGTTAATATTACATTACTGTTGAAGTTGTTTATGTATACCGATAATTTACTAGTTTATATTGTGGAACATGGGTTGGAGAGTTGTTTTAACTGATGTTTACCTGTTTCATGTTTTTTTTTTTTTTTTTTTTTTTTTTAATGCCTAAAACCCGGAAACCCTAAATACAATGATAAATACAAAAGATTACAAATATATTATATATATATATATATATATATATATATATATATATATATATATATATATATATATATATATATATATATATATATATATATATATTGAAATATATTATATATATATTCCCTCCTCTGGTTTTCATCAGAACTAAATACTGAGTCAGTTTCAACTGAAGTTGTTATTGAATACATTTGTCAATGAAACAGGATATTCAGGAGGCCTGAGTTATGTGGTCTCAACCAAGAGGCTATTAGTCTACATCATCCAGCCACCAGACAATTCATCACAACTGCCAATCATGTGAAAAGTTGGTAACCAATAGCATTGCAACAGATAAGGCTTTATATATTTGATTGTTTTATGCAGGAACAAGCCAACTTCAAAAACCAGGATTTGTGGGAAAATATGATTTTTGTTATTGCCGTGGTACAGTATGCTTATGTGTTTTTGGCTGCATTCACATTGGGTCTGTTTCAAAACGGATTGGTCTGGTTTGTTTTTAATATAGCATGTTTTAGAATCTTACATATTGCTGTGAAAGAAAGCACTGCAGGAGCCACTTCGCTAATTTAACGAATACCTTTCTTGGATGTCTACAGTAGGAGAATGCAGTTTATGCAATTCTGCGCAGTTCTCCTAATCTTGGCATTAAACAAAGTAATTTGAGAAGAGACAATATATTTTACTATTTTTGTCCAGTTCGGCTGGGATGTTGTTGTCTGACCAAATTTTCTATCAGAGCTTCAATTTCTCTCACTGTCCATGTAGTTTAGGATTACTAGATTTCCACAGTGATTTTTTTTTCTTTTTCAATTCACTGACGCTGTAGCAACTCTGAAGCCGTTAACAAACATAACAGTATATAAAATAACACAATAATAGTTTAAAAATTAAACATCAGGTGAATTTATTGAAGATCATAACAACTCATTATAGTCTTTATATTGTCATCTAGTCAAAACATACTAAATGTACAAAAGCCAGAACAGATATTGCAATTTAAAATGATTGAACACATAATGCATAAAATTGTTTATTTTATTTTTTGTATGACACTGAAACACAACCTAATTCATTACTCTGCTATTAACTTGCTGAGCATGCGGATACAGTTTTGTACTTAAATAAAAAAAATACAATAGCAAAACCAGGACGATTAACAATTTTACTGTTTCCAACCGGGACAAAAAATGAAGGCTGAAAACTGTGACAATCTTGAATTTCCCAGGACGTCTGGGAACCCTAATGTAGTTCCTCTGAGATTTTTTGTTTTTTTTGCTCTACGTGGTCGCAAGCAATATAGTTGCTATTAGTAAATTGCCTAGACAGTTGATGCAAGAGCTGCTGACTCGCTTTCGAAATCAATTATTATTAATAATAAAAAAATAACTGCGGAATTATTTTCATTCTCCCATGACACTAGTAAAATTCCAGACTTTCTCAAGACTTTCATAACGGATATATGGTTTTTCAAGCTCTGGAAATCAGTCTGACATTTTTACATACTTTTTCCATACTTCCAGACTAGCGTACGAACCCTGAGTAATTAACATATCTGGTCTGATGGCATATGGCATATTGAATCAGCGTATTTGTTTTATAGATTTGATGTAATTTAATACATTAATTCTAATAAAAAATAGACATCTCAAAATGGAGAAGGTTAAATAGAAACATATGCATGTTAAATGGGCCATATCTTTTGATAAGCATGTGGAAAGACAATAAACAAAATACAAAAATGTGTTTTTTTTTTGTTTTTGTTTTTTTTAAGAATAGCCCAATGTTTCTGGAGAAGTAAAAAGTAAAAAAAAAGTACTACTTTATTTTATCGCAATTATTTTCCCATACTGGTGCGATACCCTGAAGTACCTAGACACCCTCAAATACATACTCATTTATAAAACTGACAACATTGTTTTTAGAGGAACCAAATACAGTATATTTGCCAGGTCTGGAACTAAGTACATATGCCTTGTGACTTAAATATAAAGTATAGTCCCCAGCCAGTCTGAGAAGTAAAAAGAGAAAGGAAAACAAGTGCTGCAAAATGGTATGCGACACCCTGTGTTTAGAACCAAGACAGTATCTACCACTCATTCGGTTTTACTACCATTAAAGGTTCTGAAATGTAGTTGCTATCTTTACTTTGAAATGCATCAGCCTAATTTAGCACAGGCATGGCCACCAGCATAGAAAGTGATGGATTTTGCAAGAGCGTTTGAAGAAACAATGCAGACTCAAGTATCTTTTATATGACCAGTGGATGTAGAGAACATGGAAAATGGACAAATTAAATTGTCACTTTTTATGTTTTACTTGTTCCTTTTGCAGTGGCACAAACTACTGCCTAATTTTATTGCTGGGTAGTCTACAACTAGGATTATAATTGAAGAGCCACATACAAAAGTGAACCAACCCTCATGTGATAGCTCTGTGAAACTATTCAGTTAATTTTATTTGTGTGGAAGTTTCAAAATTAATTGGTAGAAATGGTTTATTTTAGTGGAAAACAGTGTTTATCCATTCAAGTCATATCGCTACTTCAAATGTAGGACTTTTTTAAATTTAGGATTTTCAGTAACTAGTTTCACATCAAAGCTGGAATAAAGTACGGTAATATGTAATTTCAAGTCTAAAGAGTTTTGACTTGAAGTCTGACTCCAACTTCTGCTAACCAGCCTGGACTTGGACTCTGTACAAAGGAGCTTCAAATCACTTTTGTCCTGACTTTGTCTTATTTATAGATGTAGGATTGTACTGGGTTGGAGCCACTTATGTTCTTCACTGCAAATGTAGTGGAGATTAGTTTTGAGAGTCTGCATCAAGATTGTGTTTAGGTGTATTTTGCATGTTTTTTTTAAATATACATTTAAAACTGCAAGTGTATGTAAGATAACACATACGATAACATTCATCCAAAAAAAGACTACAACAAAATGTTAAAAGGTATAAGAAAATTAGATTTTTAAAACTGAAAAGGGCTTGCATTTTAAGATTAAATGTGAAACACTTTGCTGCAGAGAACTGACATGTTAAAACACAGAACTCTATTCTAATTCAATTTTTTGCACCCCCCAATAGTTTACGTTTAATCAAAATGTATTTTATCAGTTCTTTACAAATTTTTAATAATACAACTCCAGAAAGAAATAGTTATTCTATTTCACAGAAAGCACTGCGTGAATTTTCATGCTGTCCTTCTCTGATTGGACAAGAATACATGCTTCTAGCACAGTTCAACACATTAATCTGAAGCAGCGCCATAAAGAACTAAAGATCTTGATATAAACTATGTCTGTGTAAAATGATCGATCACCATCTTCATCAGCATTTCTGTGGTAATCAAAACAATAGCAGTCTGTGAAGACTTACAAGCACTATCTGCCAGTCTGCAAATTCTCATGAGGAAAACGAATTAAAGACAGCTAGAGTAAATTAAAAACATCTGACACCATGATAAATGTTTCAAATTGTTCTGGAATGTTTCGGGGGAACAGATTTGACAGCTACTTACTGATAAGGTAGCTAAAGAAACCAAACTCAGCAACAACACAGTTGACAACTTAAGAAACATCCTAACTGGGGGAGAAAAAAAAACAAACTTTTAACCCCCCCCCCCCCCCCCCCGACAGGACGGCTCGAGTAGTGACGTACCCAGACCAGACCCGGAAGCTGACACAGAAACGCAGGTAGGTACTTGCGGGGCTGAAAGCGATGGTGCGCCGTTTTTATTCAAACAAAAATAAATCAAAAGATTGTACAAAACTAAATAAAATTTTGAACACAAAACATCAAACAAATACCGTGCTGGTCTGCCCAGCATGAATAGCAGTTGCTTTTACTTTCTGTTTCGGTTTAGATTTTCTTTCAGCTTGCTCTCTTGCTCATGCTCCTCCTTCCAAATACCCAGCATGAACACAGAAAAGCTGTGGGTTTTTATACATGTGACCATCTCCAAATTAACAGTAAATTATTCAATTCGAAGATGGTCACATTCCACGAGTTTACCAGGATGGGGCTTTTACCCCGTCCATGCTGCCAAATAACACACAATCATCCATTCTAAATAAACACAAAACAATATGTTTCCCTTAAATAATAATACAATAAACACAACTCATTTATTTACAAGCAGGGCTTTGTCCTGCCCCCTGTATGTGCAGGGCTTTTCTTCTGCCCTGCCACACCCTCATATAGATAAGTCTTGTTTCATCTGCCACTGGTACTGAGTTGAGAAACGAGTTGAAATCGAACCTATTCATTTCCATCGTCAGCAGAGCGATATCAACACGATTTGAACCCTGTTATATCACTTCCAACAATTAGCATGACTCATACCTAGCAGCGTTGTCCAATAGAAGTTGCCGACTAGCTGCAGGTGGTTATGGCGACACCATTTAAGCCACATTATTTTAGTTGAACACACCTTACATACACTTACACAATACAGGCAAATGTACTTCAGCACTATAAAACAAATGGTGTTATATATAACATAAACCTGGTGTTCAAACAGGGACAACATAATAAGTTGACATAACAAGTCTCTGTTAGTGGTAACATCAACAAACAACAACAACACAATAATGCTTCTTTTTTAATGTATACTTACTTAAACATCTACCACCACTGAGTATGAAATTTGCAGTCTTTCTCTTTCACCAAAGTT
Source organism: Acipenser ruthenus (assembly GCF_902713425.1). Classification (NCBI taxonomy): domain Eukaryota; kingdom Metazoa; phylum Chordata; class Actinopteri; order Acipenseriformes; family Acipenseridae; genus Acipenser; species Acipenser ruthenus. The sequence goes on from NC_081192.1 coordinate 34,418,089, forward strand.
TGGAATTTTGGCATGAATTTATCAGACACAGCACATCTTAAAGCTTCTAGGTTCGTGTCCAGTGACTGTGAGTGGTACTGACTTCAGAGTTGACTAGCACAACCAGGTTCAGACGAACATGGAACACAGCTAAGTGGCGGCCATCTCTTTGCAGCAGTATTGATACTCACATTGAATAAGAATTTTTTGCTTTTCCCGTCTTACTGCTTTTCGTCTTACCATTTTACCAACCTAAAAACACAGTAAATTGTGGGCAGTGACCTGAGTTCATATCAGGGTCAGCCTGTCATGTGACCTTTGCTTTAATTCTCCAGGTGCAGATTTAATTCTTTCCTGGAAATGGCGGCCGTTGAGTGCAAGTTGTAAATATCCCTGTATCAGATGTTAAAAAGGAAGGGAGTAGTGGGCAGCCAGGAAGGCACTGATTTAATATGACAGGTTAAATTGTTCTGGAGCGCTACATAACCATTCCTGAACAATTCCTTGAAGGAAAATGGCGGTGGACATTTTTTTTCACATGCTGTTTTTAAAATGGCTCAAAGTTTTCACTTTTGAGCTTTCAGTTGAAATCTGTATTCATTATGACATCACAACAACAACAACAACAATGTTTTAATTTAGAAATAACATCCATCAATGCAATGAGGAGCATATTTTTTTAAGGTCTTTCAAGGACATTGAAAATGTAGACCCCTTATGTAATCGTATCCATCTGTCTGCCACTCTACATGTTGAACAGCATTGAATTTTCAATATTCTTCAATCATTGTTTATACTACACTCCTATTTTTGGATACTAGTTTAGAAAGCAGGGATATTGATTTTTAAAACAATCTATGGCTTCTGCCCAAGCACTAAAATTATCACATTATATTACATCATGTTTCTGAAGAGACCAGAGAGCAGAGCTTCAACAAAGGCATTCCAGCATTGAATCCACTGCATTCAACATTAATGTATGCATCTCATTGCTTCAGCTTCCCCTGCACAAGAAAAACAAAAACACATTTTGAATTCTGCTACTGGTATAGTTTTGAGCAATAAAGCAACAAACAATAAACAGAGTAGCATATAGCAGCAGCAGTCAATCACTGTTGGTCTTTCTATAAAACTTGCTTTCTTCTTTTCAAATCAAATTCTGTTGCTTATGCTGATAGCAGTATAAAATAAAATACAGTGGTTTGCAGAAGTATTCACCCCCTGCAAAGTTTTCACATTTTGTTGGCACCTGAGCGTACTCCACGACGCTTTCAAATTAGACTTTACATGTAGAATTTACACAAACTATTCCACACTGATAAAGTTTAAAAAATGCACATATAATATAAATAAGTAAGACTTACAGGGAAAAACAGATTAATCTCAGTTGCATAAGTATTCAACCCCTTTGCTACTGCAGCCCTAAATCAGTTCAGGTGCAAATGAAAGGTCACAAAATTAGTGCAATGGTTTCAGCTTGTGTGTACTCAAAGTGGTTTAACTTGTAGATAATTTCCCTCAGGTATATAAAGACTTTCAAGCTGCAATTCACATAGTGATCCAACAAAGCAACCATGAAAACCAAGGAGCTTTCAAAACAAGTCAGGGATAAAGTGGTAGAGAGGCACAGAGCAGGAGAAGGATACAAGAAAATTTCGAAAGTCGCTGATTATCCCTCTCAGCACAGTGAAGTCCATCATTAAGAAGTGGAAGACGCATCATACCACCCAGACACTACCCAGATCAGGTCACCCTCCCAAACTGAGCAGCTGGGCAAGCAGGAAACTGATTTGGGATGTCACTCTGAAGCCAACAATGACCTTGAGAGACCTGCAAAGTTCTGTGTCTGAGATGGGAGTCAGTGTTCACACATCAACAATAAGCTGGTCCCAACACAAAGCTGGCCTGTATGGCCGGATGGCAAGAAAGAAGCCATTACTCCAAAAGCCTCATCTTAAAGCACATATGGAGTTTGCAAAAAAGCACGTAGATGATACTGCAGACATGTGGAAAAAGGTTTTGTGGTCAGACGAGACAAAAATTGAACTTTTCGGTCTAAATTCCATGTGTTACGTCTGGCGCAAGCCCAACACTGCACATCACCCAGTCAACACCATCCCAACTGTCAAGCATGGTGGTAGCAGAATCATGTTATGGGGATGCTTCTCTTCAGCAGGGACTGAGAAGCTTGTCAGGATAGAGGGGAGAATGGATGGTGCAAAGTACAGGCAAATCCTTGAGGAAAACCTGTTTGAGTCAGCCAAGACTGAAACTCAGGAGGAAATTCACATTTCAGCAGGACAATGACCTGAAGCACAAAGCCAAAGCCACACTGGAGTGGTTGAACAAGAAGATAATTAATGTTCTTGAGTGACCCAGTCAAAGTCCTAACTTGAATTCAATCGAAGATTTATGGCAAGACATGAAGATTGCAGTCCATCGACGATCCCCAACAAACTTAATCAGAACTGGAGCAATTTTCCCGTGAAGAATGGACAAAAAATTCACCATCCTACTGTGCAAAGCTAGTAGAGACCTATCCAAAAAGACTCATTGCAGTAATTGCTGCAAAAGGTGATTCTACCAAATACTTACTTCAGGGGCTGAACTTATGCAACCAGTACATTTTCTTTGCAAGTTTTGCTGACATTTAACCTCTTTGAATAAAAAAAAGTTAATTTGCAAAACTGTGCATACATTACTTATAATTCAACAAAATGTGACATTATTGGTAAGGGGTGAATACTTCTGCAAACCACTGTATGTTTGTAATCTCTCACTGCAAGCCAGTACACCTTAAACTATCACAGAGGTGAAAAATGAAAAGGTTTAAATTTAACTTTCAATGGTGTAATGCACTGTGGAGCTGCTTTGGTTTGTATTTCTGAAATCACATCTGTACTGGCTATTTGATGCGGCAGATGGGTATGTATCCAATTAAAATGCTAAACAGTGAGCAAATTCTTATCAAAAATAACAAAACAACAACATATTATCATGGTATTCTTGTTAAGCACCTCTACTAATTCTTATCAGCAAAATAAATGTAATGTAAGGATGTATCTATTTATCATTTTACACTTTATGGTGAATGCCATTAACTCTATTCCTTTCCATTTTGTAATTCAGAGGCGCCATTATTTTGTATAATAACAGTTCTAAATGTAACATGGTTTCTTTTAATTTAGTAGGCCAGCTGATTTCAATTGTCATAATAGTTGCCTCTGCACTGGATCCTACCAAAATGAAACACTGACTTTGAAATGCAATTGTAAATCCTTCTTTAGCAACTGCCACCAAAAAATATAAATCGGGTTAATAATAAACCCCATTCACTCAAAAGTGTCATTAGCACCATATTTTTCTAAAAGGAGAAAAACACCCACTGAAGTTACAAACTTTGCATGAACATCTGAACTGAGGACTTTCATTCCATTTTATCATCGATCTTTAACCACAGTGTCCACATTATTTAAAAGTCAATACAAACTTTATGAACGTATCATATTTCTTGGCATAAGGATGCTTTCCTATACAACTACTATTGATTCCAGATTAAGCCCAGTAACCACAACCTGCTTCATCTTGCAGTTCTCTCAGCATTTGATAAACCCAAAGTACACACACATTTCATTATTTCCAACACACACCTTTGGAAAGTGAGAGTGTGCTTGTTTAACCTAGGAGCAAGTGAGTATTATCACTGATAGGACTGTCTGGGGACGGCATGTACAGTAAGGGTCATTTGGTTGGTAGAAATATAATTTGTGGGACCTGAGAGAGCTGTTGCTTGGTCCCATAATCCAGTTAGACAGCAGGATTGTAATTAACCACCATGGGGTAAACAATTCTTTAAACTACTCATAAAAGGTATTGGTTTTCCAGACAGATTGAAAATTCAGCCTAGGCAAGCCCCAAGGTGACAAACTCTTATTAAGACAGTCAACTATCTTGATAATGATGGTTTGAAAGGTCAATGCCCCCACACCCCCCCACCCCTCTAATTCAAGCTTTTGGCTAACTTTGCTCTTAACTGTGCCTCTATGCCATTTACCCACATGTTAAATCTGAAAAAATCTATGTTGGTGGGATAATTACATAATATAACGTCTACTATTTACTTTAACATGTTATTTTGTTTCTGCTTCAGGCAAGACATTGACACGGTACGTACTTTTTATCTGCCTATGCTGTTTGGTTTAAAATTAATCTTTTACTGTCATTTTACAGCAATCAAATCAGTTATGCAGTTGTTTGTAGGGAAAAATATTTGATAGGTAATTCATGCCAGTATTGCAAAGAACAAAAATAAAAGCAAATCTAGATTTGAAGTTTGCAAGACAGGTTTTAAATTCTTTAATGGGAGTGAAAGACAAAAGAAAGTGAACTTGTGCTTTTTTATTTACTTAATTTGCAAGACTTCTGAAAAATGATCCAGTTTAATTCAATTTCCTATACACATTTGACTGCAGAGATACAGAAATCCATTTGGAATATGGATGAATTAGAGATATATGCACTTGATCTTGTTCTCAAAAGCCTGACAATCTGAAAATAGAATGTATCAAATTTAAGAAAGATACAACATTATTTAACTTTCAACTGCATAAAAAATGGTTATGGCCAAACTCAAACTACAAACAAAATTGTACTCCATTAAACTGAACCCAACACAACTGAAAAAGTTTTAAATTGCATTTACAGGAAATTGGTATAAAGGTTACATAGACAAAAGTAATGGCAACCTACACAAGATAATTCAAGAAAACAAGTACTTAGTGAACATTAGCCACTAATTAGTATGACAAAATCCAAAACACGCAATTCCTTCAGTTCCTGGGTGAAAAATGCACCCCTGCTGTAGTATTTCATGTGTCCTCCTTTTTGCTTTTATTATGGCTTTGAGTCATTGTCGTGTTGAAAGATAAACTGTCTGCCAATCAGCCTACCAGAAGATGGTATCATTGTACTTTGTAGAACACAAATGTTGTGTTTACACTGCCACCTCGGACCTAAGCAGACTCAGGTCTGACTGATCGCAGAGATTCTTATCATTTTTCACGTAGCGTTTACACTGCAGTTGTGCCCTGAGCCGGCTTAGGTCTGAATGCGCGGGCATACAATCGAAATTACAATACATGCTCGGTGACGACATAACAACCACTGAAGGGATGATGAGCTTTCCCCTCCCCAAACTACAAAGGCGGAAGAGGCAGAGTGGTATTACAAACAAATAATACAGTCGTGTTCATATTGCGGGGGCTTGTCTTAAATATACAGAGCATCAAAATAAACGTAACACATTTATTTTCGAAAAGAAATAAGGTATATAAATGATGGACATTGAAGAATTTTTTTTTTTTAAATCACTAGATCATTCAATTCTTGACCGTGACACACTTGAGTGACTATGACTGAAGCATATGCACTTAATCATCTAATTAGTGAGACAGTTGATTGGACACTGGATATGAGTGATTTCAGCTGTTGAATTGCAAGCTTGAATAAAAGCAACAAAGAAAATCACAGAAAAAAACAATATGCCACGTCTGTCAAGAGAGCAGTGCCTTCATGCAAGGCATGTTGGAGGCTGGACTAGGGCAGCGTACTGTGGCTTGCCGTCTTGGGTGCTCACAACCATCAACTTCAAACCTGGTGAGATGGTATAACCAGACACAAACTGTCAATGACAGGCCACGAACTGGGAGACCAAGAGTCACAACACCTGCCCAAGATCGACAGATCATTTTGCAGCATCTTTGTGATGTGAATTGTTAATCAGCACAATAAAAAGTCACTGCATCTGCTCTAAAACAGAGTTTGTAATTTCTCGATCACATCTAGTGAATTTTATCCAAAGTTATAAGTTTCTTTTCTCAAATATTACGCTTTTGTTTCTTTGATGTCCACTGGCGTCTGCACCTGTTTAACAAAGCAAAAAAAAGTCAAAAGTTTACATAGCCCAATGTATGGATATTTGAAGAAGCAAAGGTGAAAGGCCAAGTAAAAAAAAATGTTCTTGTCAGAGGCATAATGTTTCTCTATTTGTATCATTGCTTATAAATGTTCAGTTTATTACAGTGTGATAGCTTTAAGGTGTAGGAGTCACTATTAAATGCTACACATAGTGAATCCTATAATGTGCTGCAACTTGTCTTTCTGGAAAAATAAATAAATAAATAAATAAATAAATAAATGAAACTCATCTCCATTAAAACCCACTGAGCTAATCAGCAGACCACATGCTTCTGGTGTAGCTCAGAATGCCAATGGAGACAAACAGTCCACCCAGCAGTGGATGTTCACTTGTTCACAGCACGTTAAACTTGGGTAGTAAATTAGTTGTTTCTCTTGTAGCAGACTACTGAGAGCGTAGGCTTCATTACAGAAACCTACTGGAAAATAATGCCAGTATCAGCGAGGTTTGAATATGGTTGTTATTTGGTTGCCGCAAACACAGTGAAGCAGGCTTTATTAATTTGAATATTTATCACAATGTTTTATTTTATATCAAGAAAACAACTGTATGAATAAAAAGTAGTGCACCTGCTGGTCCACTACATTTCACAGCTGGACTTGCACTTCTTCTCATTCACTTTGGCAAGTGTTGTACATAGCCCATAATTCTGCACATCCAGAGTCTAAGGACTATCCCACAAACACTCACAGCTCAAACATCTCCATAATGTTTTTATCCCAGCCTTTGGTATGATATTCAACTAGTGTTCTGCGATACTTCACTTAGGCAGCCTTGATACGATACCATGCACAGTATCATGATATTCAATACTATCATGATACTTTGCATCTTATGTCCATTACATGTTAAATGGCTGCCAAATTCATTTTTTTGCAAGTGCAAAGTGCAGAAGAGGCTAATACACAGTTAACAATGCTATCGCAGAACACTAGTTGAATATCATACCAAAGGCTGGGTTAAAAACATTATGGAGATGTTTGAGCTGTGAGTGTTTGTGGGATAGTCCTTAGACTCTGGATGTGCAGAATTATGGGCTATGTACAACACTTGCCAAAGTAAATGAGAAGAAATGCAAGTCCAGCTGTGAAATGTAGTGGACCAGCAGGTGCACTACTTTTTATTCGTACAGTTGTTTTCTTGATAGAAAATAAAACATTGTGATAAATATTCAAATTAATAAAGCCTGCTTCACTGTGTTGTTTGCGGCAATCAAATAACAACCATATTCAAACCTCGCTGATACTGGCATTATTTTCCAGTAGGTTTCTGTAATGAAGCCTACGCTCTCAGTAGTCTGCTACAAGAGAAACAACTAATTTACTTCCCAAGTTTAACGTGCTGTGAACAAGCGAACATCCACTGCTAGGTGGACTATTTGTCTCCATTGGCATTCTGAACTACACCAGAAGCATGTGGTCTGCTCATTAGCTCAGTGGGTTTTAATGGAGATGTGTCTCGGAAACTATATTCAACTTCATTATATCCATCAGCACTTACACTGACCTTGAATGTTTTTTATTTAGTTTAATGTCAAATTGGTCAGCAGACATGAACACTGGAAAAAAGCCCTTTTTCAGAAGAGAAATGAAATAGGGACAAATACTACTGTATTACACAAATGTTTACTGATGCAGCTACTGGTTTCTTTGGCTTGTTTGGGTTTAGCAAAACAACAAGCACCATGTATTGCATGGGTAAGTTGGTTCTGAGAACAGTAAACAAATGCAAGAGCAATGATAGAACAGCAGCTCTTACTCTTATCAGGTCTCAGACACTTACTATATTATCCATATTTCTATTTGCTGTTATCAGTTGTGTTATCTTTATTCATCTGAACTAACCTCTCAAACCTGGATTTCCAATCAACATCATACATTGATATCAGTTTTAGTTTCTGCTATCAATCTCTTATCTCCATTATTCCCGAGTTATTTGATCAAACCTTGTACTTCCCAATCAATTTGGTTTTAATGCCCCGTTACGGGTAGCCCTATCCTTACCGATCATCTCAATGTTATTTTTACCCATCTATATTTTGTACATATATATATTTTTGGTGGGTGAAGCCTGTCATCAAATTAAATTGTTACGTAATGTGGCTACTGAAATTATGTGTAAAAAATGTGTAAAAGCAATTAAAACACAATATTAATGGTTTGTATGGGTAGTATATAATCGGTGCTTCTTAATTATTGGTATAATGTTATATAGAACTGCTTTAAACCAATCTGAATTGTCTACAGTATATTGATTTTTCTAATTGTCTTTCAAATCACTTTTAAGTCTATTTTCTAATCAAAAACAATATATTTCAGTAACAATATTGTGAATGATGGCTTCATTTCCCTGTCAAAATAGTACAAATCTGTGGTAAATACTTCCTGTCTCAATTGTTTTCATTGATTAAAAATAATAATAATAATAATAATAATAATAATAATAATAATAATAATAATAATAATAATAAAAACAGATTGTAAGTATTTAAAAGCCAGTTTCCTACCCACTATTATCTTCTTTATTTAGAAACAAGGTGCTGTCACACTGCTAACTGCGGGACTCTGCCAAAAACGGAACCAAGATGGGACTCTGCCTAAAAACGGACCCAAGACGAGGAAGAAAGCTGCAAGCGAGTCATCGACCACAAGCAATGAGATTTATCAGACAAACCAGTCTAGATCTGCTGTACACCTAAAACCACAGTATCCAAAAGAAACTGTGCCCTGCTACCTGCGTAGCTAAAAGATTCGGCGAAGAGGACAGAGCGGACAGGCGTGGTTGTGGATCCTATACTGAGTACTGAAGACTTTGTTGCAGCTGTTTGTTGATTCTATCGAGAATTGAAAGCTTTGTTGCAGAGTTTGATCCAACATGGGATTGAAGACTTCATTGCTGAGAGGGGAGCCTTTTTTACTGGACACTTCCTCCAGCGGACCAAAAGTCTAAGCTTCAAGGAACCGTTGAGTGTAATTCCAGTTGCATTTTCCTTTCATGGAACTAAATTAATTAATTGTAACACATTCACATAGAATTGAACTGTTAATTATTTAGCTTGCACACTTTGTGTGTGAAATAACTTTTAGTGAAACTTGATGAAGTAACTATAAGTAATCTACCTCATTGTTGTATGAAGAATTTCTTTAAATGTAAACTTGACATATCCTTAATCTATATACCATTAATAAGCTTAATGTGTTATATTCTAATATTGTCTGTATCATTTCAGTTTGTATGTGGGTATGTATGTGTGTGTACAAGTTATCCACCACAAAGTATAAAATGACCATAACAAGCCATCTCCATTACTGCCTGATTAGAGCTCTAACCCATGGTATTATCTCCGCACACCACCATGGCTAACATATTGACTTTGAGATCAGCTGCCTTCTCATACACATTTCAAATGGTTGTAAATTAGTCCACCAGGTACTGAAACTTCAAAGCGGCCCTTGGTACTGCATCACTCAGAATTCAAACAACTTTTGTGGGAATTGTTGCCCCAAAATCCACCCGAGGAGTGCCATTATTACAGTAAAACACACCCAGCTGTGTCCGATTGTCTAATGGTTTGCTTACTGTGTTTGCATTGAAGGAAAGACAGTCCAGTCCACACATTTTTAAATACCATAAAAAACTAAGGGTACTTTTGACCTTTAATCACAAGGTCACTCAAAACTTTAAAGGTTATCAGAAACTGTAATACATTATTTTTTTTCTTTCCTGAAGTGATATAGGAAAAACAAATTCAACATTCGCAGTTATATCAATAGCCAATGTGTTTCCCCACAATTATTTTCAAAATCAACTCGTTATCAGATCATATAAAAAACATTTATACAAAACCCCCCCCCCCAAAAAAACCCCACATCTATAAAAATAGTATGTGTGCAGCCCACATAATTGTCATTTCACAAAACAAAGAGGAAGGATGTCCTGGAACTAAGAATAGTGCAAAAGCAGGAGTCTGTTATGAGCAAGAGTACAATTTTGTCACAGCGGTCACAAAAATCATGAATTTGAATAAAGTCTATAAAATCTTGGAAATGGATGTATAAACACTTCTGATTAGGCACTTCCTTTATTTCCTTTAAAAAATGCAGTCATGCACTGAAAATACAAATCTGCGACTACATGTAGCTATGTAGATAAGTGAATGAGATAGCTGAGCGTGCAAGCATGTAAATGGGCGATGCCAGAATATAAAACATTTGTGAGAGATGTTTTCTATAAAGATAGAAGAACAAATACTTCGGAGAACGGAAGTTTACCGACTTACATTGGCTTTTTATTTTACAACATGCTGTTTCAGAATTGTGGAAAACTCTAAATCCTGGTTCATATTTCTGTCGCAGATTAATGCAATACGTTAGGCGCAGACATCTATAAAAAACAGGTTTGGGGTCAATTCCGAATGTGTTGGTAAACTCCAATTCAATTCAAGAATTGGAATTGAAAAAATCTTCAGGATACAGAATTGGAATTTGAATTGGAATGGAAGGAAATATAATTTATTTCCATGAAATTTCACTCATTTTAAAAAGGTTGAATGCCACATTTATTTTATACAACACTATAAACAATACTGACTGCAACAGCATATACTTTCAAATACTGTATCTTAAGCATAGAGCTACAGCAGTCCTTAATTATTTGTTTTTCTTTATTCATCCGTTATTTAATCCTTTCGTTTTTCACGCCTATGTTGTTACATGCCACTCATTTTTGAAACACACACAAAATATTTCTAATGTATAGAAATGATGTAGAAAATAAATGTGGCATTCAACCTTTTAAAATGAGTGGAATGTCATGGAATTAAATGATATTTCCTTTCATTCCAATTCAAATTCCAATTCTGTATCCTTCAGATTTTTTCAATTTAAATTCCAATTCCAATTCTTGAATTGAATTGGAATTTACCAACAAATTCCAATTCCATTTGGAACTGACCCCAACCCTGATAAAAACTGCGGCGCTTCACTATTTGCTATACGAAGGGCGCATCGTATCGCAGCCCATTTTACTGCGCAAAGTGGTTGCAGCTGTTGTTCATACTTTAAACTACAGGACGCGAAATTGGATACATTGACATTTAAAAAAAAAAAAATCAAAACGCGATGTTGTTGGTACATCTGTCCTCTCAACCAACAGAGAACCTGAAAGGGAAAATTTCAAACATTAATTATAGAGCTGCGGGTATGTGACAGTGACAGATATTTAGGGCTTCTGAGTTTTTGGTTTTTATTAATTGTATTTTTCAGTGCTTATTTTTAGCTATTTTTGAGTTAGTGTTTTCGGTTACTTTCCAAAATGCTTGAGTTTTTTTTTCTGTCAAAATATGTATAGTAACTCAACAGTATTTGCACACTTAAGTTGTACCTTCTTTCCAATGCTATCTTCCACAACGAAATCCCACGGCACATTCTTCTGGGGTTTTTGTGTGTAGGCATTTTTGTGCACTTCGCCACAATTCTGTTAAATCCTCTGTATCTTAACTGTAATACAGCTTGAAATCCCGCCTACAAACCTCTAAACTGATTGTAATCTCGTTTTAAATCTCGCAAGCGGAGTCTCCAATAGAAATGTAGGAATGTGCTGTCATTCAGTAGTTGGGGCAGGTTTAAAGTATTGAGAACGAATCACCGATAGATACAAGTCAGAAAGGCGGGACTTTGCCCAGCAGCACTGAGAAATGTATTTATTATTATTTTTGTAGTAGGTTTTATTTTTTAATGGGAAAAGGGTAAAGTCAATGTGAATAGATGAACCATTTCCACAGTTTTTCTGATGTTTATTGGCTATCCACCGATTATATTTTTTTGTATTGGGGGTGTTTTATTGGTTAAAACCGAAAATCAGAAGCCCTAGAGATATTTTAGGTATTTTAAATGTGTAAAAGCAATTAAAACAAAAAGGTCTGATGATCTGTTAAGGCTGTACGCCTTTCCAAAAAAGATTGTATCTGCAAGATTGTAGATGATGTAAATCCACTGCACAGGGTCGGAGTCTGAAGTATGTACTGTAAGTTTTGTACTCTAAAGTAACATTTAAAATGTGTCAGTAGTCAAAAGCAAGTCTTTACATTACTGGTTTTCATGTACTATTTAAAAGCTCTTGTGTATGTTGAAACTACATTTGGTGACCTTTCTGTGAATTCTAGTTTATTTTCCACACCTTGCCCGTGAAATGTACTAGAAATTACCGTGCCAAAATCCTAGCTTTAGTTATGAGTACTTTAAACAGTGTACTTAAAGTAATCCCATTAATCATACTGCTTTGCACTTCCATTACCTACATCGGTCTCAAATGTGCAGTTTTTAACCCTTTGCGGTCCTTGTCGGACCTGGTCCGACATTGCAATTATTCCTATCAGGTCCAATGTTGGACCCTGTCCGACATCATCAAAAAAAAATGGGTTTCTAGTCGTTTTTTCTCCGGAAAAAGCCGAGAAAACCATTCAATGGCAGAGTGGGAGCGACAGGAGCCGGAAAAAAAAAAAAAAAAAAGGACGTATCTCATTATTAGTCATACTTGCCCCTGGCATCAGATAGGGGCGGCCATAAGGAAACAAGCACACTGAATCAGCGCACAGAGAATATCACGGACATTTGCAGAGCTTTTTTGAGATGTTATAGTAATAAAATAATGACTTGGATCGCATTATAGAGGAGTTTGGTGATAAAACGAGTGATCAGGAGATGATTGAACGGTATGTACGACTATTATTATTATTTATTTCTTAGCATATGTGAAAGCGATAGCGAACGAAAGGGTGGGGCAGGGTTGGAGATGCCTAGTGAGTGCTTTGTTGATATGCAGGGACTTTTAAACCCGTTTGACTGTGGGAAAAAAAATACTTTTAAACAGCGCGTCTAAAATTAACTGTGCGTGTGAAAATAAATTGGACCTGACAAGCCTGACACGCACTTAATAAATGGACTGCAAAGGGTTAGAGAAACACATTTTATAGCAAACATGTATTTTCATTTTAAAACATGACATCTGGTGTTAAATTCAATAAAATAAATTGGTCATTTCCCCCTTGCACTTTCTGGTTTATTTTACCTGAGTTTCTTCTGGAGCAAAGCTTGTTACTGGCTGAATCCATGTCAATAGGGAAAGCAGCTGATTGGTTAATAACAGTAAATAAGCCATTGGTGAAGTAAAATAAAAATAATTTGATTTAGTTTGCAAAGTATTGTTTGTTAATGTTCCAGGTGCAGGATCTCCCATTGTAGAGGGAGTAGCCCATGGCCAAACTAAGCCACATTTTGTTTTATTAGCTTTGTTTTAACAGTGTTTGTTTTACATTTTTGTAAAACTGTTTTGTTTTATAAGCCACGGCCCAGCTGAAGGAGCAACATGCCCCCGAGAGATACCTCTGTTGGTAGCCCGGTGGTGGTGTATAGTACTGCACTGCACTGTTTGTTTTGTTTGCTATAAAACAATAAAACCTGGACGCCTGTGCTGGCGTATCAAACGCAATCCCTTGGTCTCTCTCTCGCAGTAGACTCACACCCCTTTTACAATCTGTTCTATATTTTCAATACTATTATGATGCCTTTCCTTCTTGTCCTTCAATCAGCTTCATGTTGGTTCCTTCACTACCAATAAGTAGTCAACTGGGCAAAGTAGCTTTTTTCGCTACATACAATGGCTCTAGATTGTGTAAACAAGCACAGAAACAAAAATAAAATGTACTGAATTACATGTTCAAAGTTATCTTACTATAGTCCTCTTTGAGTTCCACATGCCATATTGATTGATAATGGATTAATGTATCACCTTTCTCTAATGTTAAAAGTACTTACAACAACACTTACACATAATTTACAAATAAACATAACTATAGAACAAGATGAGGAGAGGCGGGTTTTCTTTAAAACTAAAGCTACTGACCTACCTCTTTAATCATCTTGAAAACCAGTGGCAAAGGATACCAGGAACAAAGCATCTGTCATACTTCCTAATTGAGCATTCCCTTTCATTTGTCATTCCACTATTATCCTCTTCTTACAGAAAGGTCAAATTAATATTTAATTTCTGATATGACAAAACGTAAAACAGTCATGGTTGGACTTCCAACTCCTCTGTCCTGTAAATAACAAGAAGTCATTTAAGGATAGATAAAAATGAGCAAAAATACCCACCAATATCAATTGAAATGTCAGCCTTTCAAGAGTCGCATATCCATGCATTCAATCGAGTTCCCACAGGTTTTACAGACATTAATCAACATCAATAGAAGCTTAACACTGAAGCATGACAGACCAGGCACCTTTAATGGTGGTTTTACCCACTGCTCCCCCTCCCTAAAATAGTCATTTTATGTCAATGCTATTTATATAGGGTGGCCGACTATAGGTCAGACTATTTTAATTGAGGCTATGGACAAGACTTACTGAAATATTGACTTCCCCCTAGTGTGTGAACTCAATACTGAGGGAAATGCAGTGCAGTGCCAGGGAATGAGTCGTTCAATTAGGACCAACAAAAAAATGCTTTTGTATATAGATATTTACAATTGACATGGTTTGAAATTAGATGCCTGCCCATATTGTTAATTTATAAAAAACAGCTAGTTGAATGATAGAAAACACACATAATAGAATATTATGGTAAGAAACGTAATATTATGAAGTGCAGATCATATAAAGCACCTCTTAAGGTTAGTATCCTGGATTTCTTCATATGCACCAATCTTTTTTGTCCTAAATCATTTTTAAACCAATACAGTAAACGTTAGGATATTATCATAACCCTGGTTCCCTGAAATAGAAATGTAACCATTACTGTATGGGTGTTTACCTTCGAAAGACCCGAAACCTGAATAAGATACCAAAGCTGCTCGTAGAGCCTGTGACACAGTCATGGCCCGCCCGAGGGCATAAAAGCACTGCGCTCACAGACTTCAGCGTCGTTTTTCCTTCAACCCTTCTGCAATCATGGACTCAGTGACCTTGAAGGTTAACCATTTGCGGTTATCATCATCAAAAAGATGTAGAAAACAGGTTTCTAGTCGTTTTTTCTCCGGAAAAAGACGAGAAAAACATTCAATGGCCGAGTGAGACCGATAGATGAGAGAAGCCGAAAAAAATAAAAAAATAAAATAAAAAGGGACGTATCTGAGCAATACAGATAGCCCCGGCACCACAGAGATAACACGGACATAAACAAACAAGATAGCTGCTTCTGCATCCAGCGCTCAAAGAATATCCTGGACATTTGCAGAGCTTTTTGAGATGTTATGGTAATAAAATAATGACTTGGATTGCATTATTGAGGAGTTTGGTGATAAAACAAGTGATCAGGAGATGATTTATCGGTATACACGACTATGAAGAGGTATGTGAAAAATACCGCGAACAAGGTGTGGGGCGGGGCTGGAGATGCAGTACTGAGTGTCCTGTTGATATGCAGTGCCTTTTAAACCTGTTTTACTGTGAAAAAAATACTTGAGACGCGCTGAATAAACGGACCGCAAAGGGTTAATGGTTACATTTCTATTTCAGGGAACCAGGGTTACGTCCCCTTTCAAGTACAAAATGCAACCATTACTGTATGAGTAAGTGTATCAAAGCCGTCACAAAGGCAATATTGCCGAACGACTGGAATGCTACAGAGCTGAGAGGCTGTCTTGTGCATTACCATACGTAACCCCAGGACAAATAGCTAGGGCTAAAAAGCGAGGGAGAAACTAGCCTCTATGCATGTGTCGCAAGGGTCGACTGAGAAGCCCCCCTTAACACTCTAGTTCCAAAACCAGGGTTTTGAGGAACCACAACATTAAGTCTGTAGAACTGTAATCAAGCCCTTTAGATTGATTACGTAACATATGCACCAATTCCGTTTTTGGTTTGACAGTTCTAATTAGAAACAGGTCAGCAGGCGACGCTGCTTGTAAAAAATATATTAAAAAATAAAAGAATAAATACATTTCTTATTTTAAAAAGAAGGATTCGTCTCACTATGATTTATTGAGTTTTAAAGTCTGAATCGGTGCAATTTTACTGTTCGTAGTCCCTGGTGAAAAAACATGTTAAAAAAAATATTGCTATTTTCACGTCAACAGCATCAATAGAAAACAAGATACACAGAAAGGACAAGTATTATGAATTTTCTTTTTAGTCTGCACCCCTTGTCCCACCAGTGCGTGGACCAGGGAAAACAGCCGCAGTGACAGCCTGCCTGTGTTGAACAATTCCAGTCCCTGTTTACATACAAGATGTTCCTGTGAATGCTGTTTTAAAAAAATATATATATATCATGACAATTTAACTTTCTTGTTATCCTTTTTGAGGGTAAAACACACACAGCACACGTTTAAATGCCTGCTGTTCAACCTGGTCCATTTCTGAAATGGAAAATGATTTGAATGTATTTTAAGTGTACCCGCACAAAGTGGGGTGTAGCCCCCTCAATTTTTTGTTCTGCCTCCCTAGGCGAATGCCACAATTTTAGACAAAAAGAAAGGAAAGATGTCCATTTTAATTTCATAGTTTTAATAAAATTAAGATTAATAACATGCACTTTTAATGGCATTAAAGTTATACATATATTTGCTTTGTATTTTTATTATTAAATGATAATCAGAAATCGTATCTTTGTAAGTGGTCACCCCCAACCCACCCACCCAAGATTTGGACATTGCCTTATCTGGCCCTCCAGTGAATGTAATTGAGTACCACTGCTTTAAAGTTTCAAAGCTCTTTTCAAATTGCCTCTTAGTGCACTGATAGTGTAAGGATTATTGCTCACATTGTCAAACATGTAACACAGCAATAACGATCAATAATGTGGTACAGAACAGAAAAGCCAGAGCACTTCTGTTTTTTTTTTTTTTTTTTTTAAACTCTCTTCCTGCAGTGATTCAGAGGACAGATCTCAAACCCCAGTGCACTAGAGCGGCCATTGTGAAAAGAGCTTTGAAACAGACTTTAAAGTTAGAAGATGTTAACAATGAAAAGAAAAATTACAGGTCTGTTATTTAAACAGTTGTAGCAACCCGTGGCGGCTATAATGCTATATTTATCGGAACCCTGTTTCTTACTTAAACCACAGAAATGAAAGAAAAAAAACCTGGTTACCACCCCTCAACATTCTTTAATGTTTCTCATCACTGCATTTGCAAGGGTTCTGTACTATGGTGACAGCGAGAGATGACTTGATGTTTACTGCTGTGTAGAAAATAGCTATCGCCAGTGAAAACAGTAATGATATTTATAGAGAACGGATGGATTTTCTCCTTGTTGGACGATGCAGTAACTTCCCATTAACACTGCTTGCGAGAGCTGTTCCAAATGGAAATGTACAAAATAAACATTACACTAATGCCCATTTATCTTACCATTGTACCTATTTATCTGTATTTGTGACCCACATTTATCTAAACATCCCAACCCATCTAATACCCAAGGGTGTAAATCATTAGCACGGTAACACTTACTTTCATGCAGATCAACATAGAGGATGACAGAAGTTTTGATGGAATTAAATCTTTTTCTGAATAGAAGGTATCTAAGAGCGACATACGATAACTTATTCGCATGCCAACGTGGCCTCTCTCAGGGCAAGCACTTAACATCCCTTATCTTTATGGCTATTTTGACCATGATGTGGTGACTTTTAAATCACATTATGATGAATGGTCTGACATCAGGAGTTGCCATGGAACCGTGTCTAAGTAACATTAGAGTAACCTGCAATATTAATATGACATTTAAGCACAACAGATCCACTGAGATGCTAGAGATGTCCTGCCTTTCTTTACAGGTAATGGGATTTTAAAGCCTTGTTTTTAAGAATTTTGAGACCAGAATTGTATTGACCAGTATTGTAACTCACCCATTACACCAGGGGTTAATACACATGTTTGTGTAATGATGGGTATGAACAGCAGACTGTTTAGTATTCAAGTATGACTGCTCTGAGCACCAGTTTTATTGTACTACACTACACTGAGCTTAAAAAAAAAAAGTTTTGTGGATAAATACGAAATCCTTTATTCAGGATAACAATGATTTTATGGTGTTTGGTAGCATTTTTTTTATATATAAACAACTCTCAGCTCGGTCATTCTCGCTCTAAAAAAAGGGTTAATGGACATCCACATCAATGACTTGCATCAATTATTTTGCTCCAAGCTGCCCTCCCTTAAACCACAACTGCTCCCTCCTCTCCTCCTTCTCGACAGCCCTCAACTCTGTCAAACACTCCTTCTATCAATCTATCACCCTGTCCTCCTCCATCACCCCCTCCCCCACTCCCTCCTAAACAATCAAAAAGTAAACCAGCATATACTGTACTACATCAATCCGTCTTTGTAGTATAATCACCAGCCAATTAAGGAATAGCATTATGACGTGTGTATATTGCAATCACTTGATGATTAAATGGAAATCGCAGCTTCAGTGATAAAGACAATAGAGGGAATCATACAGTTAAAGCACAACAGTTTGCAATATTTTTTTTTTTTTTTTTTTTTTTTACAATTACATATTTTCTTGCAGTGTGTTTATAGTGCTGTACTCTACTAGCCTATTGTTTTTGAATGAAATTACGACTGGATTATGTATACATATTTTAAGGTTTTGTAGCAATAGTCAGTCGACATTGGCTTTGTTTGTATTTTCTTTGCTGGTATGTCTTTAAATTATCATATTTTACGTAACTTAACATTTTTAATAGCAAAAAAGTCACAATGGTGAAAGACCAAGCATCAGATGCATTAAACCCTATTCATGAATGTTTTATGCACAAACAACCATCCCTTGTCCAAGACACTGTGCTGTAAACAAGTCAAGCTTTTATAAAGGTATACAAACTACGTTTTAACCGTTAAATGAATCTGTATGTTTTTGCCAGTTCCGTACAAAACTGACAAACAA
The DNA here is from genome assembly GCF_902713425.1 of Acipenser ruthenus. Lineage (NCBI taxonomy): Eukaryota > Metazoa > Chordata > Actinopteri > Acipenseriformes > Acipenseridae > Acipenser > Acipenser ruthenus. Next base: position 34,436,935 of record NC_081192.1, read on the forward strand.
CATTAAAACTGACAAACAACATTAAAACTGACACAGCTATGACATCATAGACCAACTTACTTACCTGATCTACTAATATTACTACGCCTTAATAGTAACAATTATCTAAACAGTGTTTCTGTAGGTAAAAATGTCAACATACAACTGAAACAGCATTTAAATCACTGAACAATCTGTTTTTTTTTTGTCGCACTGCACAAACTGACACAGAAGTTGTTTAGTCCATATATCATCTAATGCTGGTTTACAATCTAGGGAAATTATAATGGTATCGTTGTGAAAACAGCCTCAGAAATTATAGGTCAGCTTCTCTTGAAGACTGCAAAGCCTGAGTAGGATCATTTCCTACAAAACAAACACTCTGAAGATCCTCCCTGGAGTGGCAGTGCATCCATCCACTGTTCCACGAATCCTCCGTCAGATGTGGGAAATCAGTCTGCTTTCAATTCACAAATGTAATTTCATCTCGATAATTTTACTTTAAATGGCAATGTTCAATGCAATGGTTACGGCAAATAAAAAAAAGTACAAAATATGTTACAATCAAACAGTTTTCAGTGACTATTTTTTCTCAGTGGAAGGATACATAATATATTTCTTATTTTTTTCCTTAAAAAAGCTAGTTGGTGTAATTATTTTCCAAAAAAAATGTAGCCATTTTATACACGAAATAACCCATGACAGGGTGTGCAGCAAGACCATTCTTACCGCACTGCCTGCGGCCTCGTGCCTCAACGCACCCAGGGCGTGCAGTAAGAATTGTTGTGGATTATTTCTTATATATATATATATATATATATATATATATATATATATATATATATATATATATATATATATATATATATATATATATATGAACCAGACCTTTGCTCCTTGCTCCTGGATTCCAAGCCAACTACTTGCGGTCCGGATCCCCTTTCTCCACCAAGAACGATCACCCTGTCTGTCTCCGTACATATTTAAGCACAGCATATCTAACGAATTGCGGCAGAGATATCCTGCCTTGTTTTTGATAATTAGACCTATCCATAGAGGAAATTAGCAAAAAATACATCACTTTTACATTAAGTTACTCACATAATTACTGAAAACTGTACGATTTTATTTTCAATGAGAAGTCAGGTTACAACATCATTCCGGGGCCCTGTAAGTTAGGTAACTTGTGGACTTCAACATGTTTCATGATGCGTGTTGGCACACACAGTGTTGTTCCTAAACAATCCTTTCTAATATTGCACTGGATCTCATCTGTTGTTCATTATACAGGAACTAGACTTGGCTGAAAAGGCTTAATTGAGCATGGTAAATATTTACACTTAGCTTGCTCAGACAAACATTTCCTCTTATTGAACAAACTCAATTCTTCTTACTGCACAATCGTTACTTGACAAATAGCAACCTATAATGAACACCCATCAACTAAACCTGTAAATGACCACTTCTTTTATAAATTAAGTTTGCTGTTGTCTGTTTCTTTGATGTTGTGCCAAGTGTAAACGGTTGCCAGCAGTGACAGCTCTCTGTAACAGCAACAGCAAGTCATCTAGTACACAGATGTGGATTTACAATACAAATATATAGTGAATTATAAAACTGTAGACAGAGATGCTGCTCTCTGCTGAAAAAAATCGCATCAGCACAGCTGGAGCCTGATCACAAAATACTGATAATGGAATATTAACCTGCTAAAGAATAAACAAACAAAAAATATATGGGGATATTAAAGACAACAGCAACACCATGCATCCTTCCCATTACAATAAAGCATGTATTATACCTGACGCATTTTCAATAAAAACAACAGATGAATAAGGAAAAAGATGCAACACTAACATTCAACAAAAAAAATAAATAATCATAACTCCCACACTGAAACAAACAAATAAAACTACCATGACCTACAGTTACTGAATGCACATGTAAACATTGCAGTTAGACATACAGTCAGAAGGACAGATGCCTCTATGTACCCCACATTCTGATACCATCAATAATGCCTGCTAAAGAATTCCTAAAGAACTGAATAAACTTAGATGTATATAAAATATACTCTAAAGTGTGACATAAGCCCACCTTCATTATATCCCTACAGCTGGGGTAAATATATTTCTGAGGTCACAATCAGAATCCTTCATTTTTGGCGTTTTCACAACCTTTTTCTTCGACACTCCAATTTTAATTTGATTTGTGGGTGTTGCTTCAATATAAGGGACACAGCTGAAGGTTTCCCTTTTAAAACAGGGCATTTCATTTTCACCCTTGACTACTAGACACAGTTATGCATTCCACAAAACAACAGAAAAAAATGTAATTGGATGATAAAGGAATACATGTGTTGAATAGCAGCTGCCAATGGTAAATCAGTTTAGCACTGATTGTAATGCAATTAATAGTTGACTGTAAAATCAATGCATAATCATCTGTGAAGAATCAAATCTGTGGTGCATTTCTTAGCTTGTGAATTTCCATTAAAATTCAATTTAGTTAAATTAAAAGAGGTCTTGATAGAACAAAAATAAATAAATACAAAAGACACAAGTAGTAGTCCTACAAATAAAAGCCATTACAACTACAGCTATGAATATTTCAGCAAACACATACTGGGCAGATAAAGTTGCTTGACTTTGGGTATATCAGCAGGGCCTATGACTTGATGATTTTAAGTGATGAAATTTGGTACCGACAAAGATCAAGCTATGGGTAATACAATCACAGTTTGATAACTATGAGCAGGTATACAAGCTGAAGCCTCATCTCACCGACAGTTTACTAATCAACAGCTTCTCCTATGGGCACAGTTTAACTGGGTTATTGTGCTCCCCATGTCTTGTTTTCTGTCAGTACAAGAATGCACTGTGGCTATATTCCCCAAGTGACTTTATAACAGTCCAGTAGATAAACCAAAGCTACCATGACCAGTTTCAAATTTAAATTATGGAATAAACAGCTAATTTATAAAAAAAAATGACTTACCGCCTCATAATTTTAGCCAAAGCCAAAACGAGAATAAAATAACTCTAGCTGGAGGGAACTATTGCAACCTGGGAGAAGAGCAAAAAGTCAGCCGACTTATGTTGCTTGATACCTGGGAAAGAGCGACTCAAGCCGCGGGCTTCACATGTGGCACAAGGCCACAGTGGAATATAACAAACAGACTGTGATGCAGAAATACGCATCATAAGTAAAACTAATACAGCAATTATTTTTAATATCACATATAATGTGTGAAACACAATAAATGTGAAATATATAGCAGAATATATATATATATATATATATATATATATATATATATATATATATATATATAGCAGCTTTGATATAACTTATTCAGGTTTTGGGTCTTTAAGAGGTAATATACCCATACGGTAATAGTTACATTTCAAAGGGGAACAACCTGGGTGGTCTTACAGGTGATCTTTAACGCAGGTCTTACCTGGTATCTATGTGGAGCGTCAGCTGTTGTAAGCCAATACTCTGGCAAGTCCACACTTTAAAAACCAAGTAAAAGAATGTTCAGAACAGAGGTTATGAATCAGTGAGTTATAAATGCATGAAGTAGTAACATTTTAAAACACCAGAATAATAAAAAAAATTGATTCTGTCCTATAGAATTAATGTCCATTTGATGGCACAAATGGCTCCCAACAGTGCATTTTTCAGACCCCTAGCAATTGCTAAAGTACAGAAGATACACGCCAATGCTTTTAGTCAAATTCTGTCCGCCTTCACTGAATCTTCACCAGATTACAATGGATAAAAATAGCATTGAATCTAAAGGGCAGTGTGCACATTACTCAATTCTATTATATTTTGATTATTTACAGTCTTAAAAAAAAAAAAAAAAAAGTATCTACAGTAAACACATTGTTTTTTTTAAAAAAAATTTAAAGCAAGTTTACTTAAATAGCTTTTTGTGTTTTAGGGGTTCAACAAATGATTTCAATGTGCTAAATTATTGGCTTTCAGACTTAACATTGATGTTAAGTGCAGGCCAATGAGATCAGCAGCGGTTTCACTTGATGCTATAAAACATACCCATGCTGAGCAGTACAGATAGACTTCAAAATTAACAGCTAAAAAAAGTCTTTAATAATGCATTCTAGAAATAGACTTTTGTTAAACTGGTTGCAAGACACAACATGAGCCAAGTGAGGAGTACTGTGACCTCTAAAGGATGTACTTTTGAGATTTGTATCTGAACAGGACATAGTGTTACTTCTCTATCAGCAGTAGCAGCAGCCTGATTTTCCAATTACAATTGTCTCTGGGGCTGCAGGGCACTGAGAGGGAAAACAACATCATTAAAAGCATACAAGGACCTCCCCTCACCTTCAAAAGCTTTTTCAGACTGAAGCTTATTGTCATTTCACCAACGCAGGGTATAAAGCTTCATATTTGCCTTGCTCTCAGGTCACTTAATTGTTTTATTGAAAACTCTGTTTTCCTCTTTAGGAAGAATATTGCTAATGGTGTTGAGGCAGAATTAAGTTAATTAGGGACACCCATTGCTTGTATTGCTGCAATGAAATACTTTTCTTTTTATCTGTAACGACAGTCTGTTTTGAATTCCTATTTGACTGGTATTATTAGCTGAAGGTAACATACTGCATATTGCTTCTGATGTCAATGCCATAGCAACATCAGTAATGCAGATCTGTTCTGAATTACAATAAGTATGCCATTTCAAATGTTCACTGTTTTAGGGGCTGCTGTTTCATTAAAAATGATGCCTCTCTGTAAAATCTGTTTATTATTTTTTTTTTATATATATATAAAAATGGAGAAACCCGATGCTCTGGCGAGTCTAGTTCTGGCGAGTCTAGTTTTGCCAAGGACGTCCAATTGGGCAAATCTAGATTGGCCTGGAACTTGACAAAGATGACTGGGCGAAACCTGAATTGTGTTTCTCATATATATACAGTGCCTTGCGAAAGTATTCGGCCCCCTTGAACTTTGCGACCTTTTGCCACATTTCAGGCTTCAAACATAAAGATATGAAACTGTAATTTTTTGTGAAGAATCAACAACAAGTGGGACACAATCATGAAGTGGAACAAAATTTATTAGATATTTCAAACTTTTTTAACAAATAAAAAACTGAAAAATTGGGCGTGCAAAATTATTCAGCCCCCTTAAGTTAATACTTTGTAGCGCCACCTTTTGCTGCGATTACAGCTGTAAGTCGCTTGGGGTATGTCTCTATCAGTTTTGCACATCGAGAGACTGAAATTTTTGCCCATTCCTCCTTGCAAAACAGCTCGAGCTCAGTGAGGTTGGATGGAGAGCATTTGTGAACAGCAGTTTTCAGTTCTTTCCACAGATTCTCGATTGGATTCAGGTCTGGACTTTGACTTGGCCATTCTAACACCTGGATATGTTTATTTGTGAACCATTCCATTGTAGATTTTGCTTTATGTTTTTGATCATTGTCTTGTTGGAAGACAAATCTCCGTCCCAGTCTCAGGTCTTTTGCAGACTCCATCAGGTTTTCTTCCAGAATGGTCCTGTATTTGGCTCCATCCATCTTCCCATCAATTTTAACCATCTTCCCTGTCCCTGCTGAAGAAAAGCAGGCCCAAACCATGATGCTGCCACCACCATGTTTGACAGTGGGGATGGTGTGTTCAGGGTGATGAGCTGTGTTGCTTTTACGCCAAACATAACGTTTTGCATTGTTGCCAAAAAGTTCGATTTTGGTTTCATCTGACCAGAGCACCTTCTTCCACATGTTTGGCGTGTCTCCCAGGTGGCTTGTGGCAAACTGTAAACAACACTTTTTATGGATATCTTTAAGAAATGGCTTTCTTCTTGCCACTCTTCCATAAAGGCCAGATTTGTGCAGTATACGACTGATTGTTGTCCTATGGACAGAGTCTCCCACCTCAGCTGTAGATCTCTGCAGTTCATCCAGAGTGATCATGGGCCTCTTGGCTGCATCTCTGATCAGTCTTCTCCTTGTATGAGCTGAAAGTTTAGAGGGACGGCCAGGTCTTGGTAGATTTGCAGTGGTCTGATACTCCTTCCATTTCAATATTATCGCTTGCACAGTGCTCCTTGGGATGTTTAAAGCTTGGGAAATCTTTTTGTATCCAAATCCGGCTTTAAACTTCTCCACAACAGTATCTCGGACCTGTCTGGTGTGTTCCTTGTTCTTCATGATGCTCTCTGCGCTTTAAACGGACCTCTGAGACTATCACAGTGCAGGTGCATTTATACGGAGACTTGATTACACACAGGTGGATTCTATTTATCATCATTAGTCATTTAGGTCAACATTGGATCATTCAGAGATCCTCACTGAACTTCTGGAGAGTTTGCTGCACTGAAAGTAAAGGGGCTGAATAATTTTGCACGCCCAATTTTTCAGTTTTTTATTTGTTAAAAAAGTTTGAAATATCCAATAAATTTCGTTCCACTTCATGATTGTGTCCCACTTGTTGTTGATTCTTCACAAAAAATTACAGTTTCATATCTTTATGTTTGAAGCCTGAAATGTGGCAAAAGGTCGCAAAGTTCAAGGGGGCCGAATACTTTCGCAAGGCACTGTATATATATATATATATATATATATATATATATATATATGCGCTGTAAAGTAAGAATGCTTTCAAAAATAGACATGTTAATAGTTTATATTTATCAATTAACAAAACACAAAGTGAGTGAACAGAAGAAAAATCTACATCAAATCAATATTTGGTGTGACCACCCTTTGCCTTCAAAACAGCATCAATTCTTCTAGGTACACTTGCACACAGTTTTTGAAGGAGCTCGGCAGGTAGGTTGGCCCAAACATCTTGGAGAACTAACCACAGTTCTTCTGTGGATTTAGGCAGCCTCAGTTGCTTCTCTCTCTTCATGTAATCCCAGACAGACTCGACGATGTTGAGATCAGGGCTCTGTGGAGGCCATACCATCACTTCCAGGACTCCTTGTTCTTTACGCTAAAGATAGTTCTTAATGACTTTCGCTTTATGTTTGGGGTCGTTGTCATGCTGAAGAATAAATTTGGGGCCAATCAAATGCCTCCCTGATGGTATTGCATGATGGATAAGTGTCTGCCTGTACTTCTCAGCATTGAGGAGACCATTAATTCTGACCAAATCCCCAACTCCATTTGCAGAAATGCAGCCCCAAACTTGCAAGGTACCTCCACCATGCTTCACTGTTGCCTGCAGACACTCATTCGTGTACTGCTCTCCAGCCCTTCGGCAAACTAACTGCCTTCTGCTACAGCCAAATATTTCAAATTTTGACTCATCAGTCCAGAGCACCTGCTGCCATTTTTCTGCACCCCAGTTCCTGTGTTTTCGTGCATAGTTGAGTCGCTTGGCCTTGTTTCCACGTCAGAGGTATGGCTTTTTGGCCGCAAGTCTTCGATGAAGGCCACTTCTGACCAGACTTCTCCGGACAGTAGATGGGTGTACCAGGGTCCCACTGTTTTCTGCCAATTCTGAGCTGATGGCACTGCTGGACATCTTCCGATTGCGAAGGGAAGCAAGCATGATGTGTCTTTCATCTGCTGCAGTAAGTTTCCTTGGCCGACCACTGCGCCTACGGTCCTCAACGTTGCCCGTTTCTTTGTGCTTCTTCAAAAGAGCTTGGACAGCACATCTGGAAACCCCTGTCTGCCTTGAAATTTCTGCCTGGGAGAGACCTTGCTGATGCAGTATAAATACCTTGTGTCTTGTTGCTGTGCTCAGTCTTGCCATGGTGTATGACTTTTGACAGTAAACTGTCTTCAGCAAAATCACCTTGTTAGCTGAGTTTGGCTGTTCCTCACCTAGTTTTATTCCTCCTACACAGCTGTTTCTGTTTCAGTTAATGATTGTGTTTCAACCTACATATTGAATTGATGATCATTAGCACCTGTTTGGTATAATTGTTTAATCATACACCTGACTATATGCCTACAAAATCCCTGACTTTGTGCAAGTGTACCTAGAATTGATGCTGTTTTGAAGGCAAAGGGTGGTCACAACAAACATGGATTTGATTTAGATTTTTCTTCTGTTCACTCACTTTGCATTTAGTTAATTGATAAATATAATCTATTAACATGTCTATTTTTGAAAGCATTCTTACTTTACAGCATTATTTCACACCTGCCTAAAACTTTTGCACAGTACTGTATATATGACACACAGGTTTTTGACAATTTATTTTCTATCAAAACACACAAAGGAAAGCAAAACAGGATGCAATCACCTTCAACACAGGTCATTTTTTAAGCTTCTTTACAATAGGGCTATTCCATGAAATTGGATTGTTTGTTACACACTGATAAATCATCTGTATCCAGCTAACCCCAAGCAAGATTTTTGTGGCGATGGGTCTATCCTTGTACACAACAGTCTGATATTTCTGACTTATTCATGAGGCCCAGTGGTTAAAGAAATAGGCTTGTAACCAGGAGGTCCCTGACTCGCTGTGTGACCCTGAGCAAGTCACTTAACCTCCGTGCTCCGTCTCGGGTGAGACGTTGTTGTAAGTGACTCTGCAGCTGATGCACAGCTCACACACCCTAGTCTCTATAAGTCACCTTGGATAAAGTTGTCTACCAAATAAACGAAGAATGCAGAGTATAAAGTCACTTTTGTAATAAAAAGCAATGTTCAGAGAGCACTGACATTTGATATAAAAGCATAACTATAAAGTGCTTCTTAATTTGAAAATTGAAAGACTGGAACACTGTAGTACAACTCGGAGGAAGCAGTTATCCTCCAAAGTAGATAAGACTAAGAATATGAACTGCCACAACTGAACACGGAAATGAAATGGAGCAAGATAAACGAAACCTGCCATTGATGAGTAGGGCCTCAAGAAATCTCATGTTATTTTTATGGGCTCACCGTCTCATTATTATCTTAGCTTCCAAAGAGATGATAATTTAAATTTAAAAATCACGCTGTTCCTTTAGGAATGTACTTATTTCCTGCACCTTTGTTTGATAAAATAGACAGAATGAGAGACCTGGAGAAGTTCAACAATATAATCCTAAAATTATTTTTCAAGTTGGCTCTCTTGTACGCCACTCTACATTAACAGCAGCTACACATGTACAGTAAAATCACCTCTTTGAATTTAGTCTTTATGGTGAGAATTTAGTCTTTTTTGGGTGCTGTATGCCCACAAAACATTCCATGTCTACCAGTGGCGCCTCGTCAGAAGAAGCACTGCCTACTCGACAATTTTAAACAAAAATAAGCTTTATTTATTTATTTATAATATGCAACAATACATATATAGTTTTTATGTGTCAGCAGCCATCGGTTAGAAGTAAGTAAAGTAAAAGTAAATTGTTCAGACTTCCTCCAACTTTTTGTCCTGTTAACAACATAATCATCGAGGAGGTCTATCATTTGAATAGCCTTTTTTTTTTTTTTGTAATTTAGGAGTGCCCAATTTTTTTTTTTTTTTTAATTTATTCTCCCCCAATTTTGAATGTCCAATTATGTTTGTTTTTTTTCCTCCTCACCGCAGCGAGTCCCCACACAGCACAGACCTTCTGAGGGACAGTGAGCATCCTCTGACCTCAAAGCCTAAAGCCAAAATCGCTTTTACACTGAGCAATCTCGAGCAGAGGTGGGTGGGCTACCGATCCCGGAGAACAGAAATCCACTCTAAATGTGCTCGATGTCTGGCCAGTACGATTCACTGTTGCTCGATGAGGAGAAGCAATCCCTGCTGGTTTCCCATCCCCACCCAGGGAGCGTCAGAGCCAGTGTGGAGTAGTGGTTAGGGCTCTGGACTCTTGACCGGAGGGTTGTGGGTTCAATCCCTAGTGGGGGACACTGCTGCTGTACCCTTGAGCAAGGTACTTTACCTAGATTGCTCCAGTAAAAACCCAACTGTATAAATGGGTAATTGTATGTAAAAAATAATGTGATATCTTGTAAGTCGCCCTGGATAAGGGCGTCTGCTAAGAAATAAGAAATAAATAATAATAATAATAATAATAATAATAATAATAATAATAATAATAATAATAATGTGACACCCCCCTCGGGGTTCCCAGTAAAGTTCGGCCTCTTTGCACAGTCTGGACGCGAACTGGCGCCGTCCAAGTTGTGTGACTCATCCTGCACTCCCAGCGGCAGCGCTTGAACTGGTTATGCCACTCGGGGACGTAAATAGCCCATTTTTGTAGCAAAACTGCTACCTCCTGAGACACCACAGCGGTGCCTTGTGGGTCTGTGACTGATGTAGTCACGCCCCGAAAGGGAGGGGGACCATACTCGGACCGTGCTCGAATCGTATCGAATAGCCGGTCTGAACGGCAGGAAGCACCCAAATGTCTGTGTTGCACTGATGCCAATAGTCCAGATAGCTCCCTGAGAAGGGGCCCTGGGCCTGTGACAGCAAACCCCTAGGGCTGCTGTTTTGCCTGTGGCTTAGCCTGCACCTTCTGTCTTTGTGCAGGGCAGCTGAACCTATTATTGCCTCGGACACAGCCAGCTATGTCGGAATGTTGCTGCTGAAGCAAGCTGCTGCTCTTACTGTACGTGTGTAAGCACCACGTTACACAGGCCAGCGCGTAATTATCTGAAAAACCGAAATAACACAATGAGAAAAGATTTGACAAAAAACAGTAATTTAACAATTACATTAATAATATAAAACGTCTTGTATGGTGCTAATTACCAAAAACGAGAAAGAAAATAAGCTCCAGTCGGAGCTACGCAGCCTGAGAGGGGTGCACAAAGTCAGCTGATTTATGTTGCTGGGTCCCTGGGAAGGAGCGACTCGAGCCGCTGGCTTCACATGGGGCAAAAGGCCGCAGCGGGACGTAACTAGCAACAGGCTCGCTAAATATCACATACAAAATGTATAAAAACACATAAAATGCTAAAGATATACTGATATAAGCAACAATGTACTTATCTGAACAAGGCTCTCCGATCAGGTCAGTCTTGAAAGAAAAAATGGCACCGAGATCTGTGACTGCATTGCTTTAGATCCCTCGGGGGCGGGGTCACGTCTGCGTCACAGGCTCAAAAGAGCAGCTTTGGTATAAAGTATTCAGGATTTGGGTCTTCAGGAGGTAAATACCCATTCGGTAATGGTTACATTTTGTACTTGAAAGGGAACAGCGTGGAAGTATTTAAGTATTTTTTTTACACTGTGGACTGCAATACAATGTAAAACATCTACTGTTAACGTCAACATTTGCACTTACCATTAAATGTACAACCAGGTATGTTTCTTGTTTTGAATTATTTACAGGTTATTGAATAAACAAAAGTAACTTGAACTTAGAAATCACAACAAGGTCTATTCACAAAACATTAAAGAATGCTTTTTCTTTCGTCTGTTTTTATCAATAAAATTATTATAATAAGCAGATACTTTTCTCCAAAGCGACTTACAGAGACTAGAGGGTGAATTACAACTGCTGCTGCTGCAAAGTCACTTGCAATAGGACCTCGCTTTTTTATGTCCTATCTGAAAGGCGGAGCACAAGGAGGTTAAGTGACTTGCTCAGGGTCACACACAGTGAGCCAGTGGCTGAGCTGGGATTAAACTGGGAACCTCCTGGTAACAAGCTCCTTTCTCTAACCACTGGACCACCAAGCTGTATTTATAGTTAGATTTGTATGTATATGTTTTAGACTGTCGGTTTCAGAGGGGATGCTGGCAATAGTGTATTTTGCAGAAGTATCAAGGTTTTATAATTGAAAATGCACAGAGTTTACACATACTAGTCGTCTTGTCCATCTCTTTCCACTGGTAAAAACATGGTAAAAACATGGAGCACCTTCAAAATGTCAGTTATATTTTAAAGGAATAAAAGTTAATTTGAAGGACAGAATTAAAGAAAATAATCTTTTTTTCTTGATGGGTTTTGTGGTCAGATGTTTTTGTGCCAAAAGAGTACTTCCAGTACATTGTATCCTTATTATCTGTCTCTGTATTACAAAGCTTCCATACCACTTTCTGACTAAGTTTTAATATTTTATGACTACCAGAATTACTACATCGAATGAAATCCCACACATGTTCTTTGATCCTCTGACTTTTATTTTATAATGAGGATGTGTTTAAGCACAAGGAAAATGTAATAATGCCTGCACATCAAACACAGCAGTCTAAATCTAAATTGCACATTAGATTGTCAGACAGGAGTAATTGGGGGGTATATGGAAGTTACTCATTAATGTTCATGGAGTACTGTAGTTAGTCCTCGAATATCATGTTTAGGTCCAATCTCATGAGTGAAATAAACACAGCATTCCATGTTCATTCAGAGTATTCTGTTATTTATGTATGTTTTTATTTATTTATTTATTTATTTATTTTAACAAGCACACTGTATGGAAGAGGAAAGTGTGTTCAAGCTTAAAATAAATATGAATTATTCAGTAGAATTACATTTTGTATATCAACAACCGAGAATGTCCTAGCAAGAATGATAATAAATACAGTAGGAAGCAAAGTTAAAGTTGTGGTGCCATAGAGTATTTATTTATTTATTTAATATATAATAATTCTGCTACCCTCAGATCAGCTCTATATGTGGTTTCTGTCAAATGCCATCATGGAATAAATACAACAATAATATAAAAACAGTTGAGATAGCTTGAAACGTTTGCTTTTAATAATTGAGTGTTGGTGTTATAAATGAGAGCTACGGACACCAAAAAAGTAACAGTATTTTTGTTTTGTCTAAAACTGAACCTGATTGTTGAACACTACAGTTTAAGATATCCCTGAATGGGTTTTCAGTAAAAGACAGTGTACTGCACGGCAAACCCCAAATAAAGCTTTTAAACAGATGAAAACTGCATTGAAAAGGTTAATACATCTCTAATTTAAAACATGTTTAAAATAGCAATGCAGGGCATGTTAGCCTCCCTGAAGATTTTCAACTTACTTTTTCAACAGTCACTTGAACACATGAATGTATTATTTATTCTATATTATTTTATTGTGTCTGCATGCTTACTAGCAAGGTGCACATCACTGATCTAAGGTTTTGGCTAGCCCGGTCTCATGCTGTGACATCTGTTGTATTGCACCCAAAATAACATTATTATTATATTTGTTTTCATTGGTATTCTATACAATAACCTGAACTGGACTGAAAAAAAACAAACAAAAAAAAAACACATTGGGTCTTTTCTTCCAACGTGGAAAGGCTTAAGATGTTCAAAATGTTCAAATAAAGAAATATTGCAAAAGAAATAAATGTGGAAAGTACTGATTCTGAGCTTAACAAGTGAGCACTGTTGTTTGTTTTTTTTGACCCAGTGTGCATTTCTGTGCACTGCTTTGTTTCTGCATGCTCATGCTTTAAATATAAGAACATTATTTATTTTTTAGCGTGGGATTCATTCTTATTAGGGCTGTCAATTAATCACACTTCTGCGATTAACACGTTAATTTCTTTGGAGATTAATTATTTTTAATGCGCGTTTATCACACTCCTGTCTTGACCCTTTTAGCATATCGTAATTCATTCCCTGCGGCACCAATTAAATATACAGTACTCGTCCGCATGCAACGCAATGAGTGCAGTCTGTGTTATAGTTATAGTCCATGAGCTAAAACTCAGAAAGCCCTTAGTTTTGGAGTTGGCTGCACCTTTGTTCCTTAATATGTCTAGATTCCATTTCTGCCTTGTCAAGCTGAATAATAGTCCATTTGGATGCAAAACAACCTATTTTGGACCTACCCTTACTGCGCTTTAGACAATAGAATGCTGTCATTGCAGATCAAACCAACCTTCTCGCGTTAACTCGTCAAGCTGCTTAAATATAAATATACTACAGAAAGTTGTATTTAAATATTTTGATCATTTCCACTTTGCAATAAGTGTCTGTCACAGGTGATGTGAGGCAGTGATATGCGATTTAACAAAAGAATCATACCGAATGTAGCATCACCTGTTTTAAACAGAATATTCTTCTCATTAGTGGAATTCGACTCATATTGCAGGTATTTAAAAAAAAAATGTGTATATATATATATATATATATATATATATATATATATATATATATATATATATATATATATATATATATAGATATATCAGTGAATAAAAACGTTTGTGGTATATTAATGCTGACAGTCTATATGTTACCTGGGACCTGAACACTTATCAATTTCTCAACATGATAAATACTGTATCACCAAAAGAAACGATAGTCATGTATAATAATGTACACGTGTGCGTTTATATATAGTTTTTAATGTGGTTTCAATTACATTAAAACACTGAATGCTCATACCTACAGATTGATTACAGATTGATTTGTCAAAGAAAGCGTTCTATAATACGCCAGCAAGTCATATAATATGCAGTAATTGTATCAATTAAATATGCGATTAAAAGCAAGATTAACTAAGATTAGATTTTTTAATCACTTGACAGCCCAAATTCAACAGTCAACAATGTCAGGAAACAAAGACAGAAACCATTTTAAAAAGCAGGCATGCTTGTAAAAGGCAGAAAGTTGAAGTACTGGAGAAATCTTGCTGGGTTTACTTGACAACCTGTTTCCATGGCACTCCACTTCCACCTTAGCAACAGTTTTCTACCAATTTAGATCTACACCAACACCGTTCACATCCTATTACAGAGCAAAAAAAAAGCCAACCTTCCATTAGGATTGCTAACAGTTTGTAGACAACAATTACCTGCTTTTTGTTAAACATTAGGACAAGGTATTAATGAACACACACACACAGAAACTGCAGCAAAAAATTAATCAGGGTCTAAAAGCTTTTTCTTACTTTAATGTTACATCTTTATCTATCACAAATTATGCTGGAAACTGACCCCTAGTGTTGAAAGTTCAGCAAATTGACTTCAATATGTAACTAATGAAATGGCCATGTGGAACTAAAATACACCAATGGTGTGCTTTTAGAACAATACATTGTTTGCAAATGTAAATAACTCTTTATTAGTGGGTGTTTGCAGAAGAACTTCTTGTTGGAAAATAAAGAAACACAACCAATGCAGCAAATACTAGATTGTATCCAGCTTTTTTTTTTTTAATAACCAGCTTAAATCAGAAACTTACTGTTGAAATATTTGGTTTATAACAAGAGCTCCACAAAATGAGCAATTTTGTATCGTCTGTCTCAGACAGTAGCTGCCTTGTACAGAGTATGTTAAATGAATGTCAACATGATCTTTGTCATCCATAAAATACATACTTCCATAAAATACATACTGCAAATGACATATGTAATTTCAAACAAATGCGGTTTCAAAAGTTTGCAGTGTTACTGTTTAATTAATCTCACCAGCTGTTTTCACTGACTGAACGCTTCCCTAGCCCTGTTTCTTGACCCAACAGATCATTATTTTAGCATTTTGCATACACTTTTTTTTTTTTTTTTAAATAGATGTTGCTAGTGCTACACTGCATATTAACCCTTTGCAGTCCATTTATTAAGTGCGTGTCAGGCACGTCAGGTCCAATTTATTTTCACACGTGCAGTTAATTTTAGACGTGCTGTTTAAAAGTATTTTTTTCCAGTCAAACGGGTTTAAAAGGCCCTGCATGACAACAAAGCACTCACTAGGCATCTCCAGCCCCGCCCCACCCTTTCGTTCGCTATAGCTTTCACCTATGTAAGAAATAAATAATAATAATAATAATAATAATAATAATAGTCGTACATACCGATCAATCATCTCCTGATCACTCGTTTTATCACCAAACTCAATAATGCGATCCAAGTCATTATTTTATTATTATAACATCTCAAAAAAGCTCTGCAAATGTCCGTGTTCTCTGTGCGCTGATGCACTATCAGCCAGCTTGTTTACTTATGACCGCCCCGTTATCTGATACCAGGGCCATGTATGACTATTCATGAGATACCACTTTTTTTTTTTTTTTTTTCGACTTGTCTCAGCTCCTGTCACTCCCACTCGGCCATTGAATGGTTTTCTCGGCTTTTTCCAGAGAAAAAACGACTAGAAACCAGTTTTTTGCGTTTCTATAATGATGTCGGACAGGGTCCGACAATGGACCTGATAGGAATAATTGCAATGTCGGAACAGGTCCGACAGTGGACCGCAAAGGGTTAACAGTGTGCATAGTTATTTCAACAGCAGCAGGTGCAACCAATTAGCCAATCAAATGCAACATTCTATTATTTTATTATAAACTTGCAGCAAACATTGGAGTGCATTTTAGTCAGTGAGTCTTTTAGTCTGTGACATCTTCAAACTGTCCTGTTCACATAGCAGTGATAGTAGGAATTCTTCACAATTTGAGACGAAAAGTAATCGTAGATAACGATCCTGCTTACTTAAAGGTTGGGTTTTCATTTATGGAGGACGGTAAGGGTGAACACAGGCCGCAGTGCATCATCTGCAGTGAATTCTTAATAAATGAAACACAAAACATTCAAGCTATAAAGACAAGCCTCTTGATTTTTTCAATGAAAAAGCAAAGGTTTAGAAACGTCACAAAAAAAAACGTGAATGTGTATGTACTGTCCAGGAGCAAGCACTGCGTGTCTCTTACCTTGAGGCACACTACATTGCAAAATGTAAAAAACTGGACAAAGTGTGTCGGTGCTTCAACCAATGGAGCCGCTTCATGTGGGAATTGTTTTGTGTTAAGAGTTAATGTGGGAATTGCGCTGTGTCAAGAATTTCAGTAACTATGTTTGTTACTCACGGCATACAAAATAGATGAAACTATTAACACCAAAATCACACCTTTCAAAATGAAAACAAAATACATTTTGGAAATGGATTGCAAGTCAAATACTGTAAAACTATTTGCATAAATGCATTCTCATTAAGAAGCAAACACTCAGCATTCCTAAAACTGTCAGTTTTTTTTGTTTGTTTTGTTGTAAATGTTAATTTTACTGCACATAAAGGTGATGCACAACAGCACTGGTTACAGTTAGGCTTCATGACAGCTTTTCCTCACAGCTTTAGTAGCAAACTAATCCTCAGTTGAGTCTCTTTCTGTTCCTACTCCAGTAAAACATTCTGGATTTAACATTTGTAAAAATTTTAATGGTGTGGTTTTGAATGCATCTGTAAATTATGCTGATGATGAAAGACAAATATGCTAAGAAAGTTGATCTATGTTAAAATGTTACTTCAAAATGGGTTTAATCAAGCACTCTGCAATCACTTTAGTCAGTCTCTGTCACAAGGATGAGAAATTACTATGATTAAAAGATGTTGAAAAAAAACATTAGGTTATCATCATAACCCTGTTTTTTTCGTTAAAGACCATAAAACCTGAATAGACACAGTGCTCCCTCGCTATAACGTGGGTCTCAGGGGACACCCAATATCAGCGTTATAACTGAAGAGTGTTATAAACGGGGGAGGGGGCGCCGCGGGACACAACACACATCCGACTAAAATACAGAATAAAATAACTCCCTTTCTATAATGCACATATAGTGAAGCAAAAATGTAACTTTCCGTGAATTAACTATGCATAAAAAGGTAGCATTCCCACTCGTGGATCATTTTAATTAGCAGTTTTTAAACTACAAATAGCCTGGCTAAACGGCGGTCGGGAGTTCAGTTCGAAGCGACAGGCAAGCAAACCAAGTGCGAGAAGTAAAGCGGGTCAGGAGAGGGGGAAGAGGGAATGGGCTCGCCCCAGGTTCAGCTGCTGTAGCGGGGCTGAAGCGTCTCGTCTCCCGGAGAAAGCCACAGCTCCTCTCACAGCAAAAAAGTAAATACATTAGGAAAGATAACCACGTAACAGGCCTAATATTTATTTAGTTATAAAATAAATGCTGAGTCTGTGTTATAAAGTGCAAGCACCGCTTTTCTTCAGTTTAGATACTGAATCAAAACGGGAGAGACAGAAACGGAAGTTAGACTAAGAAGTTATTTACAGTCTGAACAACACCGGTACTGTATTTACTGTAGAAATATTGCATGAATCACTAGTATAGGGAATTGGGGCACATACTGTAGGAGCGTTATATCGGAGGCGCATTATAACCGAGAGCCTTATAACGAGGGAGCACTGTATACCAAAGCTGCACACAGTTCCTGTGATTGGAAGTGATTGCAAGTAAAAAAGCCACTTTCATAGACAAATACTTCAGTTCAGCTCAATGCAAGGGCTCAAAGGAAGGCTTCATAAGTGCTTCAAGCACCACGTTAAGCCTCCAACGAGGGACAATGTCCTTCATAGGCAGCCGAAACTGCCGAGCACCCCTTAAAAATTGTCCCGCCAGGAAATTAGTTCCTAGGAGACTGACTCAATCTTAGTATGGCAAGCCAAAATAGCTGCCAAATGCTTTTTATGTTGAGGAGGATTTCCCCATCATCAGATAGGTCTTGTAAAAATTGCAGTGTCACTGCCAAGGGACAGGTTGTAGGGTCAAAACCCTTGGGCAAGCACCACGTTTGAAAAATGCCCCACGTACCCATACTGGGAATCCGCTCTGGCATATTGTAGGGTATCTATGACCCTATTGGATAACCCCAGACAGCTCAAATGTCGCCATTCAGGGGCAAGACCCAAAGCTGCAGGCTCAATGGGTCGGGATGTCACAATGTCCCCTGCGCCTGGCTGAGCAGGTCGCGGCGTGTCGGCAAGTTCCAAGTTCCTGGAGCTGTATCAGGGTTGAAAACCGTAGTCTCCTGGGCCAATAAGGGGCTACTAGTATCACCCTGGCCCGGTCCTGCTTGATCTTTTCCAGGCACAGCAGGAGCATGGCGAAAGGCGGAAAGGCATACAGCAACTGCCTCGGCCACTGGTGCGCCAAGGCATATATTGCGAGCGGGTCCCTGGCTCCTGTTATGGAGAACCAGAGGGACAATGGGTTGATTCTTGGGAGGCAAAACAGGTCCACCTGTGCTTTTCCAAACCGTTGCCAAGTGAGGCTCACCACCTTCATGTGGAGCCTCCATTCTGAGGCACTGGGGACCCCCTTTGAGAGGAGGTCCACTGCCCAATGCGTCACCCCAGGCAAATGTACTGCTCGCAATGAGAGTAGATGATGGTGCAACCAAAGCAATAATTTGTGGGCCACCCGATGGAGACTGGGGGACCTGAGGCAGCCCTGGTGGTTTATATAAGCCACCACAGTAGTGTTGTCCATCCGGACAAGCACGTGTCTCCCCTGCACCTCCTGTAAAAAAAATCTGCAAGGCTTGAAACACTGTCTGCAGCTCCAAAATATTTATATGGCGACCCTGCCATGGGAGTTTCCGTACTCCCTGCTCTACTCTGCCAACCAATTCCTTTCTGGTAACGCTGCCCAGCCTATGCCTAAGAGCAGGCTGTGTCAACCAGGATAGTGCCTGCGGACAGTACCGAGACACTGTCAGCAGACGTCCATGGTTCAATGTGGGCTGGAAAACCCTGCTGTTGAACCAGCCTTGAAGAGGGCGCATGCGTAGAAGACCCAAAGGAAGGGTCTGGGAAGCTGCTGCCATCAAGCCCAGAAGCCTCTGAAAACATCACTACTGTGAGTTTTTGTTGAACTGAAAAAGCTTCAGACAAGCAGCTATTCTCTGCACTCTGTCCTCCAACAGAGTGGACAGCATGGACCTGGAATCTAGACGCACTCCCAAATAGGAGGCTGTCTGCAAGGGTGTGAGCTGGCTCTTTGCACAATTCACCGACAGACCCAACCGATGAAGGTGGTCGGTTACGAGTTTCGTGTGAGGCACTGCCTGTGCTGGAGACTGAGCACAAATGAGCCAGTCGTCCAAGTAATTGAGTACTCTGATGCCTTTGAGTCTCAATGGGGTCAGAATAGCTTCCATGCACTTTGAAAAGACACAGGGAGCTAGAGAGAGGCCGAATGGCAGTACTCGGAACTCGTACACAGTCTCAGGTCAGGGTTGTGGGAAGTGGGGGTGCTGGCGGTGTGGCCGCACTGGCAACTTTTCTCGTTAACTTTAGTTTATGAATGAGCATTTGCACTGCCTGCAAGAAAGTCATGAATCAACGTTTCAACCAATTTGTATTGCCGTGTGTGTGCTGTCATTCAGTGTTTCAACCAATTAACACTAAGCATTGCTATGCAAGGGCGATGTTCATTGTTCCAACCTATCACTGATAGTATCAGCACCAACCACTGTCATTCTAGAGACAGCATTACAGTGTCACAGAGATTCATTAAAAATTAATCTCTGTAACTTCCAGAACCACATTTAAAACAGTCGAGAATAGAGGATATTTAACTGTTAACATGTGTTAATATATTTCTCAATAAACAAATCATAACCTCCCTGTGTTTATTTTTACTCGTAGTAAGTACCAGTCCACGTTCTGTATGCCACTTGTTTTAATTTAATTAAACCAAAGAAATCGTACTCTAAACTGTATTTTTAGTGGTGCTGTCTTCTCTGTTGTGTTCTTTTTTTATTCACAGCCCAGGCCAGTGAGGCACGATACAATTCCATTAGTAGGCTCATACTAAGTACTGTATTTGGAATTTGAGATTTTTTTAGTATGAATTCAAGTAGAAAGTGACATTTTATGTTTTCGGTAAGAACTCAGAAGAGATGTTCAGTCGTTAAGGAAGGTAGATTAACAAGGTAAGCTTACATCTGTTTTAATGAAGGCATAACTGTGTTTCTTGCCACGGCATGACAAACTGCCATTTGATTTTTAGCTTCCAGTAGAAAATAGTTTGTCCATTGACCATTGTTGACTGTTACATTTTGAGTTGAATATTTTTTAATTGAAAGCAATGTAATGGGGTAGTTCCAAAATGTAAAAAAGAAACGCAAGACGTATGTAAAGGAGGGAGTGGGTGAAACTAATAAGAGATAAAACAATTCAAATTAAAAAAAAATCTAAAACTTCAATTTTTCTTTCACTCTAAAGAATTACTTGCAGATAAAAGCAACGCTACATTTTGCTATTTGTTAAGTTTAACAAGTCATGTGTATCCAGACAGGATATCTGTACTTTACGAAATCAGCGGTGTGTAGTGTAGTGACCAGCCACCAGTTTTCATTAAGGAATGTAGAGCTACAAAATATTTGAGCTCGATTTAATCAAGCCCATGGTTTAACAATGCTAATTAGGGCAGCAGTGTGGAGTAGTGGTTAGGGCTCTGGACTCTTGACCGGAGGGTTGTGGGTTCAATCCCCAGTGGGGGACACTGCTGTTGTACCCTTGAGCAAGGTACTTTACCTAAATTGCTCCAGTAAAAACCCAACTGTATAAATGGGTAATTGTATGTAAAAATAATGTGATATCTGTATAATGTGAAATAATGTGATATCTTGTAACAATTGTAAGTCGCCCTGGATAAGGGCGTCTGCTAAGAAATAAATAATAATAATAATAATAATAATAATAATAATAATAATAATTACAGCTTTAAAAGACAGGTAGAGCGAACATAAATAAATGTAAAAATCTACCAACCCTATATTAATAAGGTACTTTCCCGATTAGCATGGGTGTCTAACATGTTTTCAAGTCTGAACTGTGAAAGCATTTTAGTGCCGAAGATTAATGTATTTTACTTGTATTTATTTTAAAAAGACATCCAAGGATAGTACATCTGATTTACAATGTAGTTAATACGTTGTCTTTTTGCTTTGAATCTTACATAAATATTACATAAATATTTTTAGACTTTGCGCTGCTGTGTCTTATTCCTTATGAAACTCACTTGGTCTGTGCATATTTTGATGGTGAAATGCACACAAAATCACGATTTTGTATATATTTAAATACTGCCTAAAGGTGCCTCCCCCCCACCTTTTCATTTTCAGCACCCCCGGTTTGAAATTCGTTCCCGCGTCTCTGATACAGGTTGACCTGCCTGAGATCGAGGATTGGTCTGAGGCCACCATCCCGCTTGGGCACTAGGAAGTACCTGGAGTAAATGAACAGGGTGATCTGTGCAAATAGCCCACTTTTGCAGCAGAGCTGTCACCTCATGAGACTGCCCCTGCGTATCTCACAGATCTGTGACCAACGTTGTAGTCACACCATGAAAGGGAGGGGGACCATGTCTGAATTGAAGAGAATAGCCGGTCTGTACAGTAGTAAGCACGCAGGTGTGCGTGGTGCATTGAAAAGGGGCCCTGGGTCTGTGGCAGCAAATTGCTAAGCCTGTTGCTCTGCTTGTGGCTTAGCCTGAGGCTTTTGCCTTTGCGGTTGGTGACAAAACTTGTTAAGTTTCCCTTTCGCGCAGCCACAGGTCGGTTGTGAACACCCCCTCTGGCCTTAGCAGGGGCATGCTGTACAGGTCTCTGAGGCTGCTGAAACCTTGGACGTCAGCTTGGTGCCAGTCTACGTACTGGAGGAGGCCACTTGGGAAGCAGGCGCACCAGTTCCTTTGTAGATTCCCGCGCCCTGTGAGAGCACTGCAGCATGTCATCTACTGGAGGACCAAAAGTGTGTCCTGGAGTAACGGGAGCATCCAGCAAGGGTGCCTTGTCCCCATTAGCTATGCGTGCTTGGGATAGCCAAGGTTGCCTTCTTGTAGCTACTAAAGCAGCAATGTTCCTGGCCACTGCCTGCCCGTTCAACTTTGAGATAAGGAGCAGGTTCCTATTCACCAGACTCTGGGAGAGAGTCTTTAACAAACAGTTCTGGTAAGCTACCAAGATACTGTTGTAATTACCCAACCGTGCGGCAAACGCACTGGCTGAGTAAGCCCTCTTGAGGATCGTCTCTGAAACCCTGCATTGTTTATTTGGGCAGGTATTGTCTTTATTCAAGAGCGCTAGCTTTGGATCTTTACCAGTGACACAATAGCAGCATACACTGGAGGAAAATCAGGCAAGCCCACCTTCTCTGCCTCATGTAAGCTGTACAGCATTCCCACAGAATGTGAAACAGCAGGCGCTGTATCCGCGTGACCCTAAGAAGAATGGACCTCAAAAAGAAAGTCCTAGTGTATTGGAGGAGACACCTGCGAGGGAGCGGGATCATCCTCAAAAACAGAGGATGCCACGGTGCACATGCTACTGCACGGTGTAATGGTACAGTACAGTGCACGGAGCACGGAGCACGGTACACACTGTACAGTATGATATGCAGTGCACAGTATACAAACCATCGTTGCATTAACCTCACTCACCAAGAGCGGTGGTAAGTCAACGACCTACAGTTACCGAAGAAGCACTATTATTATTATTATTATTATTATTATTATTATTATTATTATTAGTATTATTATTATTATTTATTTCTTAGCAGACGCCCTTATCCAGGGCGACTTACAATTGTTACAAGACATCACATTATTTTTACATACAATTCCCCATTTATTCAGTTGGGTTTTTACTGGAGCAAGGTAAAGTACCTTGCTCAAGGGTACAGCAGCAGTGTCCCCCACCTGGGATTGAACCCACGACCCTCCGGTCAAGAGTCCAGAGCCCTAACCACTACTCCACACTGCTGCCCTATGCAGGGATGCCCACCTGTATAGCTTCTGGCTTAACACAACACAGCCCTAAGGCTGGAGTAAGCTTGCTGTCACTGACAGCTTTCGCAGTGGTATTGCAAGTAGGGACCAAAGCGGCAGCGATACACTGCGGGAGAGACTGTGTCACAGGCACTGTGTGCAGCTTTGGTATATCTATTCAGGTTTTATAGTCTTTAAGGATAAATACCCATTAGGTAATGATGACAGGGAATCAGCTTGACTTCTGGAAGTTTTTATGGACAATGGTCTCAAATGCAATGATTTGTTTTCAATGTATTTTGCTGTAGCTTCTTATCACCTGAATAGGTGACCGTGTATGTGTGTGGTTGGTGGTGGTGGTGGTGGGGTGGTTAGGATGTCATCTTAATTGGTATACTTCAGCATTACTTGGGACTTATTCTTAATGGAATCGTTTAACTTTTCCTGCCACAGTACATTAATCCTGCACAGTCACCTCACCTCATCTTCAGTGACACATTCCACTCTTAGCAACATGTTGTTGTGACATCATTGTTGTAACTGTCTCCATGGAGAATAGCATGACACAACAAACTGAACAGCTTCTAGCTAGTAATGGAACATCCTTACATGCACCATTTTGGTTCTCAAATCCTATTTGGATAGTCTGAGACAGCTTCCTTGTGGAAGACTGTACTTTCCAAGCAACTTGTTTGTATCCTTTTTACGAATCCCAGGGCAGGTCTAGTGCTGTACCTGTACCATGAGTAACAAGTATCCACTGAACCTGTTCTTTGCTGCAGGATTGGCTGTTGGAGCCTGTGCTACTGTATTTTACTCTTTATATTACCAGCAGAGAGAATTACCTTTGTCAAGGCAGAAAGACAACATCCAGCCAAAGACCTTTGAGCAGACACGCCCTCCAGCAAGCAACCATGTGAGTCTTTCTCCAAAACCAGAGACTGGACTTTCAAACACTACTCAGCCCTTTCAGTCCATGAACTCTGAAAGGACCGCTACTTGCCCCTCACTCGAGGACAATGAGGAGCATATTGTAGAAAGCCTAACTGAGACTATTGAACTGGTGGAGGACGAAGCTGTTTATCATTACTTTTAAGTCGACAGAAGATAAATGTATTTATAAACACATACATTTATATATTAAACATTTAACCACAAACCTTGACATACAATTATTTTTAATTAAATACAATTCAAATTCAGAATAAGACTGAGCTATTTAGATTTTTGGTGATTTTTGGGCATCACAGCTTAAGTTTCACTCAAGTGGTAAAAAAATGTAATAAAAGTAAAATGTTGGATAATGTAGGTGTAGTTCAAACAGCTGTACAAAAGACGTGACTTTTTTTTTTAATTCATAGATTTTGTTTTTATTCACACGCTATGGCTCACAAATCGCCTTTTACTCAGAAGTGTTTGCCCAGAGAGAGAACATTTCTCTTTAAAACACAGGAGAGTATCGAGATCACACTCCCACCTACAACAATGACTGTTTTAGGTGTCCACAATAAGTCACTCATTTCAATCAACCAGAGCACTATTGAAGGAGGGAGCCTTATCTGGATACCCTAAAGTGTTTATAAGAAAACATATTTTCTCCTGGCAAACTAAATGTTGAGAAATGCATTCCCAAAGTGATTTATGACCCCAGATGTGTAAATGAATATTTAACAGAGAGCTATGCCTCTTTTCAGCAGAGACTTGACCAACAACATACTACTGGCATGCAGGGTTTCAACAGTGATTTTTATTTTTTTATTTTTTTATTTTTACTGACCCGAGAACACCTATTATTTTGAAATAACTCAGCTAGAACCTTAAATTTAAACAATCATAAGAGCAACATAGGAAGTACTGTACAAACTTATTTCTAAACTTCATATAAAAAAAACGACAATGTCTGTCACGGCTTTTTTTTTTCAACAGAAAGATTAGCCTGTCCTTGAATGCTTTTGTTGTACTGAAAAAAATAAAACAGTATGGGAGTTAAATTGCCTTTCCTATACTCGTTGATATATGAATTGGTAGCCATATCAGTCCAGAGGTGATAGACAAAGAGAAGGAGATGCGATACCTTTTATTGGACTAACTAAACAAGTTTTCAAGACCTCAAAAGTCTCTTCAGGTGAAAGTATGAACCAGAGGTTGATGTTTACATCCAAAGGTGGCATCAGAAGTTCTTTCCTATACTGAAATAGTGGTGTGTCATATGGATTGGTGTAACCTTTCCTTGACCTGTATAAAAGTCCTTAGTGTTCTAAGTTAAACCAGGGACTGCCAAAAAAATATTTTTGTCCCCCTTTTTTGTAAACACGTTTGCTCCCTGAGAATGCTATTCCAGGAATAAGTCTTTCCTCCTCATTAACGCTTCTAGTCTGGTGCTCAACAGGCCTACTGAAGTGTAAAAGTACTGTAATGCTGCCAGCAGTTCTCAGAGCACCTGTGACTATTGTAGGAAATGTGTGTACTAAAAACAAACAAACAAACTAACAAAAAACAAACAAACAATACCTTCTAATTTTGGACATATTTCATACTATGATTTGCTTTTAGGAGATTGTATTTATACTACAATAATTTTTACCACTCATGAAAGTAAACTTTGATCCAAATTTTGACCAGAATGACAATATTTTAATAGCGAAATTTCAAAGACTTTTCAAAACACCGGGTATGAAGAATGTGTTTCTCTACACCCAGCTCACCTGTCAAAAAGGGACGAGCTCTGTACCGCATATTCCGAATTGCCTTTTAAAAAGTAATAGATCACAGTATGGTACCCTTAAATAAATCTGAGTCCCTACAGTATTATTATTGTTATCTTATTTGTAGAAAATGTAAAGATTTGTTGCATAAAACAAGATATTTAATGAAAAAGCATGATATTCAGTATTGTTCATTTGTGAAATTCTGGGAATCCAAAAGCCTAAGGTTTTAAATGACTCCAAAGTAAATATGGTCTGTGTCTGTAGGTGATTTAGAAAAAAAAAAAAACAGGTTTGAGACTACTGACCAAGAAAAACACCATCAAATGTAGGGGCGGAACTTTCAACATCAGTATCTCAACTTCTCAATAATATATTCTGTATTAAACATGGTATTTTTATATTGTCGATATAAAATTTGACTTTTTGGAAATTAACATTCTGCTATATTTTAAATTTGGTGAAGTGCATATCCTATGGAGCACAGCACATTTTTTGCTGTAGGGCTTTCAGGACGATTTATCTAGCAGATACTGAACTATGTATGACCTGGGAAGAAGCAGTAACTTACCTGGGGGTACTGCCTGTCAAGTTCCCCTCCTCGCTCGATGACGTTTTAGGCTTCTCCTCTACTGTCGTTCCAAGGGTTTTAGGATTTTGTCCCTCTGGAGGATTCTTTCCTGCTTCCTCCTCTTCCACCTTTTCTTCCTTCCCGCCTTCACTTTCATTATCACTCTCTTCCCCTAACATGTCATCCACCTAGCAAAGGTTAAAACACATTTATGGTGCAGTCAGCAAACATGTCAAGCCATTACAAAAGAACATACAAAAATAATTGGCATAATCATTGATAAGCTGTATGCTGCACATTTACTTTCCCTCCTGAGCTAATTCAACCTTTAAAACACCGTGGCCAGGATCATTTATATTGTTTTATACATATATAGGTGGAACCAGCTACCAGAGAACTTCAGAACCGCTCTGTCTCTGACTGCCTTCCGCCGCCTCAAGACCCACCTGTTTAGACTGCACTTGTAGATCTCTTGATCTATCTCTCCTACTATGCAGTAGCTGGGTTGCCAGCTTCAACTGTGGGTACACGCTTGGCAGTCTCCCTCTGTTCTAAATGCTCCTTGCGAAGTTGCTGTGCTAACTGTAAAATATATTCTCTCCTTGGTAAATTCTTCTCCGTGCATTCTTTGTAAAGTACCCAGGAGTTGATGGCTGCTAGGTCCAATACATTGTAAAACACCTGAACAGGCAACCGTCGGGAGCCAGCTTTCACGGAATACTTCAGCGCCATCTGATCCAAAACATCAACTCCATATTTTGTTGCGTTGTAAAACTCCACGGTCTCTGGTGTTTATTTTCACTAGTCCCGATGCTAATTGACTGACCAAAGCAGCACAGCTGGCAAGCAAACGCCAGCCTTTCAAAAGGCTGATTGAAAAACAATAGACTGTCAGTCATTCACTCAGGCAGAGAGTAGAGACTAATCTAATTACAGCTAAACACACTGGTAAATAAAAATAATAAAAGTAGAATACTGTTCTGTATAATCACAATACAATTGTTTTCTGTGTGGCTGTCAATGTGACTGCTCCCGGGGCTTTTAGGTATAATGTAATACATCTCCTTTATTTCTGCACTCCTGCGTTTCATGCTTTGTGATAATATTTAACACATACGGACAGAAAGGTACACGAACGCACAGCCCCATATGTGTTACACAACTGGAGAAAATTACATTTTAAAACCAAAAACCACCAAAATGACTACCGCAGGGCTTCTAGTGTTAAAGAAAATACTGAGAGAAATCGTTTTCTAATAGCGATAGTGCCCTCTTGATGAAGGCTCTACTGTGTGTTAGTTGACCTTGACTTTTGTTGGCGCCCTCGCTTTCAGCTCTGGATGCGGTCAACTAACATGGTAACACCTGTAAGTTGCCTTGGATAAAGGCATCTGCCAAATAAATAATATAAAATAAATACAAATAATTACAATAATAATAATAATTACAATAATAATAATAACAATAATAACAATAATAATAAATAATAGAGGTTGATTATTGAAGTTGGCACTTAATATTTTAATTGCAGCCCTATATATTTATTTATATATCTGCCAGCTAGAGTTTACTGTGGATCAAATGAATATACCTCAATGAGTAGGTCATTCCACTAAATGACATTTCAACAAGACTGTACTGTTTGTGTACCAAACTTGTTTTGCGGTAGCATGAAGCTAAATGCACAACAGAATTCATTAAATAAAAAACTCTAATATTACTCTAAGGAAACAAATCATTCATGTTACCTAACACTTACTGTGCTACACAGGTGTCAGCATGTATGTGTTTAACTTCATTAACCCAGGGAAAGAAACAGAGGAGTAAGCTTGCCTCGAATATTGTTCTTCTTTGCCTCACAAATATGTTTCCAGATTGATGGATTATTTATTAAAAAAAAAGAAAAAAAATTTGAAAAAATGTATGGAGATGTAGACACTAATCACTTTTCTATTACTTTCGATGTGGACTGGCTGTGAAGAAAGTGGCATTTTACTTTTAATTAAAACCTCTCTCCCTCGGTATACTGTTGTGTTCCTTGCTCTGCTATCTCAAACAGCAACCTGGGACACTGTAGAAACAGCAGTTTAAGTGGCATGGAAATAACTGCCAGTAAATTATGATACTATAATAGCTTTAGCATATGGCTCACCTTCAGTCAAACAGTTTAAAATCACTGACTTTACTGATGGAGCATATAAATCAGAGGTTTGGTTTTTATTTGCAAGTCCAACAAATAGTAAAACGCTTGCACTCACTTAAATCAGTTATTTCTTATTCACCCATTTAAAAACAAAATGCCAATTTCACAAAACTAGCGACTCATGCATTGCATGCTGCTTATGGACATTGTATAAGGAGGTCAAAATGGTGTATTTTTGGTCCGTACAAGTTATGAAGTGTTTGAAGTGCTTTCATTCTAGTTCAATGGGGACTCCTGACTTTTGCATGAAAAAACATTAACAGACCCATCGTCAATTTAAAAATGTGTTGTTTCATTATCTGAAGAAGCCCTGTGTATGTATATGATGTTGGGTAGTGTTTTAAATGTGTATTCCATGTTTATTGTGATTGCAATTTGTTGTTGTTGGACGCCGTTGTAAACAAGCTAATTATAGCTCATATGATTTTTTCCAATAAAACTACCCATATTTCCATTTTCTGGATTGATTACCACATCATTAAAATCTTCAGCAAACCATGTAGAAGTTAGAATCGAGGAAGTGGGATCTTCAGCACTGCTCATTTGGCCCACAGACAAACATGTGGTAAAGCCTAAGACCTGTATTCATTAAAGGCTCTGCACAACCGGATTATGAAAGGTGAAAATTGAAAAAAAGAATGTAATAAAAAAAATCATAGTTCAAACATACGTTTAATTCAAATATAGCAGACTGATAAGATTTTCATTTGAAATATAGTAGTTTTAAAAACATTTATAAAGACTAAGGTGTCTGCAACTAGATGTTGTCAATACTTAGAATTCACCTTTGAAAGCCTCCTCACCTTCCCAAGCTGGTGAGTATTTCTGCTTAATGGTGGAGCCATTGTGAACACCTCCTTCTCTTAAGCACTTTCACGCTCTAAAGCAGAGACACAACAGTGTATGTCTCGCGAGTGCAGTTTCCTGGGCTTCGCAACATTGTACATTTTCTCCTGGGGTTGCAGCGCTTTCTTACATTGGCACGTGATATTTCACATCACAACCACATCTGCCATGTTTGTAAAAGTGGGCTTGGGAGGGTTTGAATTCATTATGAACTTGAGAGGATTTTAAATCATAAAAAAAAAAATACAAAAATACAAAAATAAAAATAACCTCCAGAAGATATTTAGAATGTACTGTTTAGAGTTCAAAGGTCAAGGTGAAAGATCTTCCATTCATTTTTGTATTGTCTGAGCTGCTCTGGCACAGTGCTCCTGAACACTGGTTGCCATCATTACTCTGTGTCAACGTAGTCCTATATGTTCCACTTGTTTTAGGCGTCCCCAGTTCCAGGCTGCACGCTTCACCTCCCCCCACGATTCTAGTGGCTACATTTTTTTTTGTGAAACTAGAAACACCTCCAGTGCTCCAGGTAATGTTTTTCTGTCAGTAGTAATCACTCCCAGAAATGTGTCACTAGTAGTAGTTTTAAATTGCTTACAAACTGCAGTAGTACATTTTTTGTGATAATAAAATAAGTCACATTTAGTACAAAGTCTTATTTTGCACAGGATTAATTTACTGAATTAACTCAGCAGAAATGTAGTCATAATAAACAAAAATAATGCTGTTATAACTGTGCTTCACACAATTTTTTTATAGCTTTAAATTTTGTACAATATTGATAGGCCTATTAAAGTATAAAGGTACAATTTTTCATATTGCGAGTACTTTTTAACAGGCTAAATGATCCAAGTACTCTAGAGCAACGTTTCCCAAAGTGGGGTTCGTGACTTGGTTTCTGATGGGTCGCCAAACAATCTAAAAAATATGACGTTCAGTGCAAAACTGTTTTGTTCCACTATACAACAACTTATGCTTACATTCAAAATAAATATAATTCACACACATCATTAGCAGTAATTATGTAAACAATGTATTGTTTTATCACCAGTCTTCTGCTTTAAATACGAACCAAAAAAAAAAAAGCGTAAGGTGACATTTTACTTGTGATTTTGAAAACAGTTGTTAAAATGGATGCAAAACAAAAACATGTCTAATACTACTTGCAGCTCAAACAAACAAAGAAACAAACAAACAACAAAAAACTTGCTTTTACCATCTTATATTAACTTCAGTTTTTCTTACATTGGTGATGAGAATGATCCGCGTCCTTATGTGTCATTTGTTGTGAAGTACTGGCTCATGAAAGACTTAAGCCGTCAGCATCTTGAGACACAGCATCCAGAAGAAAGCTGATCAATTAGCTAAACAGCAAGATGTTCTTAAAAATCAGTCACTGTCTCAGAGAAGGAGATGAATGTATCCTACCTTGTTTATAATATATTGCAAAAAAACTAAAAACAAAAAACTGCACAACTGACTGTTGTTGGTATGTTTGCAATGCTTGATGTTGAATTGGAAAGTAAAACATATATTCATTATGTTGCAACACAATTTTAAATTGATATTGTAACGTGGAGGTAAAGGAAGCAATCCAGGTAAGTAGTCTGGTCTCAAAAGCACAGCATAAATAAAAGGATTTAATACACAGGCAGGTAACACACACAAAGCTAACAGTCTCTGAATGTCTGACTCAGTAATTAAAAAAAAAAAAACACCAAGTTCTCTCCCACAGCTCCAAAACTCACTCTTGACCCAGCCCATCCCTCTGCCAGGCTTACATTTCGCTCTGTGTTGCACGCTCTCCCAATCACAGGTATGCATTCCCGTCTCACCACACATTATCTCAATGCACCCACATAGTCCATCAAACCTCATGGGGACTCTCCTGCAAATGCATGTCTGTGATCGGCTGCAGTCCTGTTGTCTGCGCAAAGCGGACCCTTAACTCAAAAACCTGGACTGGCTGTCGTGTGAAAGAATGTTCGTAGAAACCCCCACCCCCCTCCAATGTTCGTCTGCCTCATCAATACAATATGTTGGTTTAATACCATTTTTACTAATAATTTATTTGATAAAAGCAAACATTTTAGCAAGCTGTAAAACTATAAAGCCTGAATGCTTATATAGTGTAGTTACAAACAAATTAAATGTGGCTTTTTGATTGGTTAAGAAGGATTTCAGTTAAAATACCAAATAGTGAATAATTCTGTGTTCATTTGGGTCGCCAATCAAAAAGTTTGGAAAACACTGCTCTAGAATTAAGGACTACTGAGAGTAAATATAATAAACAAATCACATTAATTCACATGTAGAATTAACAAAAAATAAATAAATCTAACAAAAGTATGTCTGTCCTGAACTAAAATGTCTTGGCTACCACCAGTCATTGTTTCGTTTCCAGCAATGAGGTCTGTAAATACAATCTGACAGACTTAACCTTAATAATGTCAAAATTAGGCAGCATGCATTTTTTTAACTTAAAATATCACAGTATGGAGACATGGCTTGTTTTTTGTTTGTTTTTCTGATTTGATATGGCTGAATCAGTCTGGCTTCCCTCCTGTTTTCTTTCTTTACAGTGCACAACAGCTTTGTTGAAGTTGTACTTCACCTTCAGAGACTGAAATTCTTTCTGCTTTATCACTGAAGTTCAATTTCAGAATATTTAATTTTGGCCATCTTGGCCAAATATGTTGAATGGTTTTAATAATGCAGTAACACATTGTAGGTTAAACATAATAGTTTGCTATATGGTACCCCATGGAGCAATGGAGAGTGGAAATACCACAAGACAAGACTAATGTCCCAATATGCTGTGAATTGGCATGTATCAGTTTTAGTTAGAAAATAACTTGTGCAGTCTATTATGTATTTTCAAAGTCAAATTAACAGTAAGGTTGAAAGACACATATATAGGGAGAGGAGTCCCAAGTGCTTACATTAAAATTATAGTAGATATGGGAGTGTGTGTGGGAATATTTAATATTACAGAGCAAGTTTCCTTGACAGGGAGGTAGACCTAAATGGAGATGTCAAAATGTATTCATAGCTGCAGCTACAGTACTGGAATATGAGAAGAGATGAAATACTGCATGTTTAACTTTCATAATGATTTATTGGACCATATTTCACTTAAAAAACCTACACACTATTACCTTCCCTTCTTTTTTACATAATGTTATCCTATACACCAACAACTTTAAATAATTGAATGAATCAATTATGCACTGATAGTACTGCCAAGCCTATCTGATTATTTCTAGCTTTTTTCCCTTTAAAAAATGATTATTTTCAATTTTGTCATTTTCCCTAGCTGATGCACTGACCGTGTGAAAGGAAACCAGAATATCTGTGGCATCTTAATTAAAAGCTTAGGTAGCCGCTGTTTCTATGCTCCTGGAATTTCATTAACAGTGTGGTTTTAATGATAACCTTTGTATCTGAGTCTTAACAGAAGTTGCCACAGCTAATGCACTGCAGGGATTATAAAGCTGCCTTTTTGCAGAAGTGTTTTTCTGTTGGTCTGGTGTCTCCCGAGATTATCCTCTCCGGGAGGTCTCTCACAATTTATGCAGCCTATCTAATGGATGAGGACTTGGGGCATTAAAGTAGAACTGGAGCGTTAGTTATCAAACAGATGTTTGAAACCTAATGAGGAACTATACAATTCTACACTGAATTTATCAGACAGTAGATCAGCCAGATGACAAGACAGTTAGAAATACCTTTCTAAAAGATTGCAAAGGATTGTCCTTTTCCTGAGATTTTACTGTTTACTGTGAATGCCATCCTTATGTAAAGATATTCCTGCTGTCAATCTAGTTATGGAACTGTTTTTTTTTTGTTTTGTTTTTTGACAATATTCTAATTGAACTTCTGAATCAAGTATTTTTTTTCCCCAGCATCAAAACCAAGTCTGGCCCTAGTGTTGATATACTAAAACAAACATCCCTTTCATAAAACTGATAATTATTCTACAACACTGTGATGTATTTTGTGTGCAACTGCAATCATGTGAATACCGTGCATTACCTGTATAATATTGAAAGCAGTAACACCAAGTTGAAGAGGTGATAACATTGTTTTTGTTGTCCCCGCTAAGAGACTCATGTGACTCCTGATAAACGATTAAGGGAGTGCAAAAGTTCTATGTTGAAAATAAATAATACCGCTTTCTTACCATTTCAACACAATCTCCCTTAAAATTTAGTGAATCTTGCAGATCGCTTCTAAGGTGATCTGCTGGAAAATAGACATTGGTTGGTTCATTAACCTTGACAGTCTATTTCTGGATGTTATTGGTGCCAACAACAGCTTCAAAGTGCTTTCAATTTCCCTATATTCACCTGGCAGCCAGTGACTGTTAAACTGTGTGGGACACAACACAACTCAATGGGGGCTATTCAATTGATCTAAACACTAGTAGATGTAAACCAGACAATATTTACATTATTAGTATAGGGTCATTTGTTTACCAAGGTTATTAAAATCAAACATCAAACAGTGAAGGTACTTATAGGCTTCTGATGCCATGGTAACTACACTAATTTATTAATATTTAAATCTATCAATGCGCTTGTGATGTCATTTACTACAGTTAATGTAACAATCTACTATTCCTTTCTATTTAAACCTTCAGGCATCATGGTATTGTGTTATTTATCCATTTATTTTCCTTTAATCTTCTATATTTTATTTATTCTAAAACTACATATTTTAAGTCATTCATATTGTTTATGTTTTGTAAAATGCTGAACTATTGGTTCACTTTTGTATTTCTTGTGCTTGATAGTCTGTAGTCTTACATAACACTATTTATCTCTTCTACATATTTAATTTTTGGCAAAATATATCATAAAGTTGCTAATTTTGCATGAAGGATTTCTTAACTGAATATTGATTTTCTCTATTTGCAATTTTTATCTTTACAAATATATTTGCATACTTTACATGTGCTTTTACAGGTTTTAATGTCCTTTAATGTGTCTATGATCTGTTTATGTTGACTGTTTTTTCTGAATTATGACATACTGTATATTTAAATGCTTCCAAAAGTATTTTTGAATATGTATTTATTAATGGAACTCTCAAACTTATTTTCTCTTATTGTACTCGAGTCTTTCATTTCTAGTTTGTCAGCTTTTTGTATTTCTCTCTCAATAATCTACTCTTTACATCCTCTAAGATTTATTTTAAATTCCTTTGTTTTTTTTTTTATAATCACTTTCATCAGAACAGATTATTTTTATCCTTATATCAGTCCTTTAGGAATGGTTCTTTTAGAATGGATAGGATGACAATGCATTACTAATCTCAGGAAGCCATAGATAAATGTCAATTTGATCAAAGGTACAACAAAAAATAAACAAACTATTTTTTTTTTTTGCTGCATGAACTTTTGAAGACTTCTTTATTATATACTGTTGAAGTAGAACTCAACACTATAAATGGCATGACCTTCACGTAATGAGCATCCTTCACACAATTAAACAATCAGTCTGCATACCTATTGTAAGCTTTATTTACATCTAAGCAATCGGCCATCACCACTGCTAACCCCCGATACTGTAACTGTAGTGCATACAAAATCAAATAAAACAACAATTACCCCTCTCTGTAAGTAAAAGTCAACAAAGAAAAATGAGCTAAAACCATAAAGCACCTCAATGAGAAGACACCCTCAGCCATGCTGAAATGTTTAAATGTTTAAATTAATGTATTGCATATTCATGTTGGCACCGGCTCCATGTGGCAACTGCACAACTCGGGTATGTGTTGAGAGCTACAAAAAAGGAATTCTGTCCTGCAGCAGAGTGGCTGCTTGTTCAGACTCTATAGGTAGCCACAGAAAAAAAAAAACTAACAGTCATAAGAACATAAGAAAGTTTACAAACGAGAGGAGGCCATTCAGCCCATCTTGCTCGTTTGGTTGTTAGTAGCTTATTGATCCCAGAATCTCATCAAGCAGCTTCATGAAGGATCCCAGGGTGTCAGCTTCAACAACATTACTGGAGAGTTGGTTCCGGACCCTCACATTTCTGTGTAAAAAAAGTGCCTCCTATCTTCTGTTGTGAATGCCCCTTTATCTAAGGGTCATGCCACCAGCATAGCATAAGATAACCTAAGACAGTTAGGTCCAAGGCAGCAGTTTAATTAAAGTGCTGGAAAATGTATACCGTAAAACTTAAAAAAAACAAACAAAAAAAAAAAAACACCCCAGCGTTTATTTACAATATTTGCCAGTAGCCCCGGTGTCTGTTGGAGTACGGCGACTATTTGAGACTGCGTTTATATGTAAGATCACTAACATCTGCAAATACTTCAGATGCAATCATGAAAAATCTGCCTGCACACAACCTTATAGAAACGACATAAGTAAAGTATAACATTCCAGCAACGTCATTAAAGGTTGTGTTAGTGGGTAATAACAGTTTGTATTGTAATAATAATAATAAAAACAGTAAAATCCACTAGACAGCCCTGTAAATATCGGAACACATGTAAATATTGCGTGCATAAGGTAGGCTTGCAGCACAATAAAGGAACAAACATGGTTTTCAAATTAATAAAAGCAATAAGCGTCATGCTTTATTAACACATTTATGTATTGTTCAAACGTGTACATTGGTAAGCACGGACAATCGATGAAAAATTAACCAGCAACGAATCTTCATTGCAAAACAACCGCATGAAATACTGTGTTCATACGAAAAATAAGTTCATACTTTTGGCACACAACACACTAAAAATGCTTCAAACTGTTTAAAGATTAACAATAAAATCAATACAATTACCAGTTTTATCACAAAATCAAAGCAAAAGTGACTAATGTGTTTTTATAAAGTGTACACTGATAAATAAGAACACTGGAAAAATAGCAAAATACGAATACTCATTGCAAGACGAAATACTATTAATACAAAAAAAAGATTTGCAAGTGCAGTCCTTTTGTGCCCTCAGGGGCAGGGCCACGACTTCGTCACAGACTCGTGAGCAGCTTTGGTATACAATTTTCAGGATTCAGTTCTTTAGGAGGTACATACCCATTCGGTAATGGCTACATTTCATACTTGAAGAGTACTTTCCAAGAGGCTGTGAGTTAACAATCATAATTGGGGTCTCTTATTCACAGCAGACTGCAGCTTATCACACTTGAGATTTTTCATTTCCTGCACTTTGTCACTGTATAATTTAGCTAAACCCTTAAGACCCAATGCTCAACACAGGAACCACCTTAAAGTGTCATCAATCAATCAGACACTGACACTGCTTCTGGGCAAGTTTAATGGAAGGGTCCAAAGGAATCAAGATCGCACATTTCCTATCCGCCTTCACAAAAAAAGGAAATCAGTAGCATGTAAAAATGTAATTCAATTTTATCTGTGGATAAAATATTAATTATGTATGAGTTTTAAATGTAATGCATAACGAATACACATAGCAATTTTGCTGCACAGCTTGAGTTTGCATGTTATCAAACTTCATGTACTTTGTTGGTTCCTGGCATCTCAATGGTCAATTGTGAATATGTTCCATGGGGTAGCTAAAGATAAGCTCTGGGAACTGCCAGAAACAAGTGACCAATACGTTTGGGTTTTTATCCACGCACTTGCAATTCCTGTTTCTGACTAGTGAATAAGATACTGGATTCTTGATCCTTCGGATTTCTCTGGGAAGTCTTAGTCCCCCTCAACCTAACCTACCAATTGACCTATCAGCCAACCGAAGTTTTGGAAGGTAAATCTATATAATAAATATAATATTCCGTATTTGGAGAAAGTCGAGATTATTTATAATTGCTATAGCAAGGCAATCAATAAAAAATAAATTTCTTTATTTGCATTAGTGCAATATTGATGCTGTTTAAAAAAAAAAATATATATATATATATATATATATATATATTATAAATAGATAGTATGTGCATGCAGGTCTTTTGTTAAGTATATTCCACCTGCAGCGTTTAAATATTATATATATATATATATATATATATATATTTCTGTGTTTATTTGCTTCGCAGTCATATGGTTTGTGGTCAATAAAGCAAATAAGAATAACTTGTTTTTAGTGTAAGACCAAGTTTTTGCACAGTAGTTCAAAGTAACGTTACAGTTAAAATGTAAGGTTGTAGTTAATGCATACCCCTAAGCAAGTGTCTACAGCAGTGATTCTCAATCCTGGTCCTGGGGCACCACTGCAACCAAGCTCTCAATTACTTAATTGAACCCTATTAACCCTAATAATTAGCTTAATTTGACTTTTTAAATAGTGTAGCTTGTTGTAGAATTTAAGTTCCTAAATTGATATATATCCATCTGCTCACTGAATCTATATGCAAATGAATTAAATACATATTTACAAATCTGCACATCTTTTACCAGACCAGAACTGTTTTATATAAAAATTGCTCTTATTGGAATACCATTATAAGCATATACATATTAGTGCTAGTAGTACAGTAGTAGTGGTAATAGTAGTAGTTGCTGCTGTTCTTGCAGCTGGTTTTTTTTATCTTTTTTTTTTTTTTTTAAGACTGGTAAAACAACCACTGTTTCTACAACACAAAAGAGATGAGACATGATACTTTTTGATAAATACAGATTCATGGTTAAGAGCAGATGTGGGCCTTGTTTTATTATTTACAATGGTAGCTGTGAGCTACCTTGATCTGGAGAAAAATAAATAACATTTCAAGAAAAAAATATATAGCGACCAAATGGTCTGCTCGTATTAGAGTTTTGGGACCTGAGCAAGGCCCTCTCTCTGTGTTGAAAATGCTAGCCATATCAACTTATAACATGAAAATGGAAAGGCCCTCTCTCTGTGTTGAAAATGCTTGCCATATCAACTTATAACATGAAAATAGATAGCACTGTATATTGAACAGTTGAAGGGGTGAAAAGGGAAACATCTGATTTGTCTTGGCCACCTACCATTATTTGGCAACCAAAGATAAAGCAATATTCAGTGGCCTAGCAGAGAGCATTTTTGGATTAACTTGGCAAACTTTCAAGCCTTAATTGAGGACTCTGGGACAGATGGGCATTCATCACAGAGACCGGTCAGTCCAACTGATTTTGCTGAAGTTGTGCTTATACAGTTGTTACTTTAACCTGCACGAGCAGATTCAGAAAATAAAGTTACCACCACCCAATAGCAACCCATTCACACAAAATGATTATACAATGTATTACATCAACATTTATTTTACAGTATACTGATAGTTTACTAATGGTTGTTTTAAAAACACAGTAAGAACAAGCAAAAAGCATTGCACACTTTCACCATCCCGTCATTTTATGGATATTTTCGACAAACGAGAATCTCACTTCATGCACACAGTTAATAATAGATAGTTCTACTGCAAATAGGTAACACAAAAATAATCAATAATGAGAGTGAGTGTGACAGAAGACAACCACTGAGGGAAGAAACCAGGTGAAAATGGAAAAATATAGAAAATAATTGTGCTTTTAAAACACCCATACTGGAGGTTTCTCGTTTTTTGTATTGTAATAATCTGCTAAATACTTAATGAAGGCAATCATTATTATTATACTAGGGCTACTAATTTTCTGCGATCGTGGAATCACGGAATTAGGCATTAGGAACAGAATTAGGCATTTGGGGAATGGAATTTTGCAGTTATCTTTTTCTCCTCGCAACTCCATTTTTTTTTTTTTTGCACTACACCCAGCCAAGTTGAGTGAATTCATCATGCGACTTCAATCACATGTCTCTGCTGAAACTTAACATGGCAGCTGCACCAACGAAGAAAAAACAAAACCTAAAGTTTTGGCAAAAGACAGAGCTAAAACATTTTCTGATTATCTATACAAGGATAGTGGGATACTAGATGTACCAGTGAATACCCTTAAAAGATCATATTGCTAGTCGTAAACACGTAGAGAACAAGAAAGCAAAAAAGACGGCAACGAAAAATGGCAAAGCACTGCAGTCTTCTATGTTGAAAAACATAGACCTAAGGTATGCGCTCAAGGCAGGGCTTTCCCTAAGTCAGCAAGCTAAATTAATTGCGAATTTAATTATTGTTTAGTTTATTTCTTTCCACTCTACCTGCACTTAATACAGCTATAATTAGCAATGTTAAACCATGACCGTTTCTTAATTAAATTACTTTATCAAGAAACACACTCAAGGCTATTTTTCCAGCTATACATTCCTTCAAGGAAATTGTTCGTTTTACTATGTAAACTGTGTAATCATTACACTGCACACCATTTCTTTCATAAAGACATTCTGTCAGGAGACACAGCTCTTGTTACATTTTGAAAAAAAGGCAAAATTAACAAAGAAACAATTCGGAGGATTCATTATGCGTTTACATTAAAAAGGGTGCTATTTAAATTACAAATCGGGTGACACACAGCTGTGAACCTGTGTAGCAACGAGTCAGTCAACACACCTTTTTTTTAATCAATGTATTTCATATGTTATACTGGTTATTGTAATGCCAGGAAAAGGCTAAACTTCATTTGTGAAGTACTATACATAGGATTACTCTCACATGACATTGCTGGACTGTTACTAAACTGTTTCATATTTTTATTTTTATTGCAATGCCAGCAAAAAGCTAAACAAGTCTTTTCAAAACTCCTTTATTTGTAGACTGAACTACTGTGTTAGTGGAAGACTGTAAATATAATTATCTATCAACAGTGCTAGACGTTTGTTTTCTGAACTGTTGTAATATAAATTAAGTTGTCCTGCTTATTTTAATGCCAGCAATGAGCCAAGTGATGTTTATAAACATAAGAACATAAGAAAGTTTACAAACGAGAGGAGGCCATTCGGCCCATCTTGCTCGTTTGGTTGTTAGTAGCTTATTGATCCTAGAATCTCATCAAGCAGCTTCTTGAAGGATCCCAGGGTGTCAGCTTCAAAAACATTACGGAAAGTGTCTTCAGGTGCTTAAATGAAAAACAACTCTGGTAATATTTATTAATGTACTTATTTTAACTACCAACATTATATTTATGTTCAAATGCCACATTTAAATTGTCACTAAATTGTTCAAAAGTGGGGAAAAAACTGAAAAAACCGAAGTGGTAAATTTTTGAAAAAAGGAATTTGCTATTCCCCAGAATGGAAAATCAGTAGCCCTATACAGTGGTGAAGTAATGTTGTCACTATTTAGTAAGATTTGATGTCACTACATGCAGACTAAAGATTTCATTTCAGTCCTAAAATAATACATTGAATCCCTCGATGGAATTATGTAAGGTTGCATGTGTACATCGGACTGGATTTCCTCTTTTCTTTATTAAGTTGTGTTGTAAATGACCCTTCCTTCAAGTGAAATAGATCACAAAATACTGTCCTAACCTTAAACTCCTTCGCATTTTATTACAGCGCATATACACTTAATAAGTAAAATATGTATTATGAAGCCAGCGCTCCCGCCGTGTTTTACTGGTCAGCTAATTAACTTTTTTTTTGTTTTGTTTTTGTTATTATAAAACACTAATAAATTACACATTCTATAGGAGTTACAGTCCCGGATCAGAAATACATCTTGTCAACATCCAACCATGGGTATGGATGTAAAATCAACATGATTTAGGGATCTACAGTATAGTAGCTTCTACTTGTCCCTGCATATAACCAGAGCCATTAGTTATCATGGAGTGCACACAGCATAAATGATTTGTTCATGCCAATGGTGCTACTGTAGTTCCAGCATTATTAGTCAAGTCCCTGCACTGTATACTCTTCTGGTAGTAGACTCTTATTGCTGCAGATAATGGCTTAAAGAATCCTTGTTTAAAATGTATTGGTGACTCAGACCCTTTTATAAACTGAAATCGAAGCACAATTTAGAAATTCACACTGTAGAGATTTTCTATGATGATGGTAATACATATTTAATTTACCATTTGGTTTCACAGGACTTAAATACATTATATCCTTCTGAATTAGCATAATATTAGATTTTTTACTACTGTTTCTGCATTCATGGAAATTTGGCATGTTTAATAAAGTGATCTGCATATTTTACTTCTGGGGATTGTCTCTGAGCAAGTCTGGTGTAGTGTGTACCAGTAGTTTCTTCCACCAGAGATTTTCCATTGGACATTTTTAAAAAACAAAATCACTGCTCAACAGGGAAAAGAAATTACTGGTGCAACCGTAATGGTCATTTTTATAATGGCCTCATTAAAGAAATTCCACCTTTCTCAGACTTTATGATGATACCTTAAATATGCCAAGCAATATAGCTGAGGATCATTAGTTAGATAGATAGATAGATTCATTCTCATTCTCTCTCTCTACACACACATTTAATTATGACAGACATATATGTGTATCTCAGTCCATATGAAAAAAGTGATAAATAAGCAATGTTATGCCAAAAAGTCATAATTAAGTGATGTGATGACACATTGTCTATTTATGACTTTCCAAACAGTTTTTCTTGGCATTCTCTGTACATTTGCACTGCTGTTGTTTTTATTTAAACTCCAACCTCTGTATTCTGTATACCGGAATGGCGAAACAACAACTGCCTGCAGTAAAATACCTGCAAAGCCTGTTTGGACAGCATTGACAAGGGTGTCCCAGTATAAGTCTTTAACCACTCCCCACTACAGAAAAGCAAGGCAAAGATTAAAAGTAGATACTGACTGTTTACTAAGGTTTTTGGAGGACTGTCAATCATTAACTTTACACAGCCAACACAGTTTACACCTGAGAATGTGGGATTTATGGAAATCAAATGGAAAATTCATATGGATGGACTTTGTGTAATGCTAAATTCATCATGACTGACAACTGAATGTACCAGTAGTAGGAAAATGAAAGCACCTTCCTAATTTAGGGCAGAACCAATGTTAATAACTGGATGACGTCATGAGACACTTGTTAAATATGTCATTTTAATTAGGGTAGCAGTGTGGAGTAGTGGTTAGGGCTCTGGACATACAAAGCTCCGGAAAATAAATACATAAATAGACTACATACATAACCTGGCACATACAAATCCAGCCTGCCCTTTAAGAAACAAACTGCTTTTGGATTTCCAAGCATACATCATAACACAGAAAATACCTACTCCAAAATGCATGATCTGATGCTTCATAATTGTTTGACATCCCCGGGACTGAATTAGGATTTACTTTCTGCATAGAGCCGATACTGTGTAATGGTATTTTCTTGCAACAGTTATTAAATGATTTCCGTTCTTATCAGGCCACGACACCTGGACGAGTAAAACAAGTGCTGCCTGCAGGATAATAACATTTAGGCAACAAGTTAAGAACCTTACTAACAACAAGCAGTGAAATGAATACACAAACAAATAGGAGAGCAAGGTATATATTTCTAACTCCACTGAGATTTGTGTTCGTTATTCTGAAAAATAGGATTTTCCTTGTTTCTTTGCACTGTGAGTGAAGAGGGCAGTTGCCTGCAACACTTTAATACAATTTTAACTATTGTTTGGAAAGTATTTTCTTACTGTTTATTAGAAAAATAAATCCCAGGTCTCACAAGCTCCTTACAAAACGAGTCAAGTGCAACTCAAACGGTTGATTTAATGACCCAGAAGTGTGCCTGAGTTGATTGTTTCTGTTTTTAAGATTGTCAGTTGATTTTCCTTTAATTAAAATGGTGTAGGGTAATGTTAAATGTTTGGTGGAGGTGACTTTGGCATACGTTAAGGTAACTTAAGGTTTAGAATCATGTATTTTCAGGCACGTGCAGAAATGTATGGGAAAAAAATATGACAAACAATTAACCACTGCAACCTTGTAAAATAGTGTAGTTAGTGGTTGGTTGCACTTAACAGGCGTGTGACCCAGATGCCTTGCGTGGGGACGTCAGAGCTGGAAGACAGACACACAGGACTGGGGTATGGAAGCGCTGTTGCACATTTAATAACAAAACAACAGTTTCAGACAAACAAAACACTTTATAAAACAAAACAGCACGATGGCCGAAGCAGACAGACAAACAGACACGGAGCAAAACAAACAAGTATCGTGCGTGTATCGTTATTTTTAAGCTTTCTCTTCCTTTACCTCCCGACTCTCGTTCCGCAAATGAACACACCAGTGAGTGAGTGATTTGTGACTGCTGTGATCCACAGCTGTGCCGGGACTCGATTGCTAATTAATCATTCACTTGAATCCAGGCACATTCTGCACGTGAACTAATTGTGAAACACCTGTGCCCAACTACAAATATACATTTCAAATCACACGTGCTACACAACCCAAACCATATCCTGTGCAACAATAACAAACCACATAAAACATAAAATATGCACAGCCAAAAGGAGTAACAGCTAAATAACGAATTTCTATTGATAATTAGTAAGATAACAAAAACAAACTTGAGTTCAGTATGTTATCAGCCTGTCATAGTATAAATCCTGGCATACAGGTATACAGATAGAGATGCTACCAGTACCTCCAGGATCAACATGGACCATTGATGTATCAGTCTGAGGCTGTCTCTCCAGGGGTTAAGGTAAATTGCCTATCTCTGTTAATACTAGTGGCATATATTGTATCTAAACAGTAACGTTCAATGTAGAATGTAATGTGGGTATTTTGAACTAACAAATGGTAAACATTGTAAAAATCTGAAACATGGTCTGGTCTCATCCTTATAGTTTAGCAATATTAATTCCATGTTTACCTTTATTCATAAGCCTTACAATGGTGCAAAATATATTTTGGTGTAATGACCTTAATAAACTGGACCTTTGTCTTTCCGACTTGAAGAAATCAATTGGTATGATCAAACTTAAGTGCTGTGGCTGGATTTATATTTTTCCACAAAGTGAAATGAAGTATGTAATACAAAAAGAATAATAGGGTACATTTAATAAGGTACTTGTGAGAATGTTGTTATGTAAATGACCATTGGGTTTTAAAGCTTTGCTTCTTACTGATTTAACTAAGTAGTAGCAAATAACCTAGAATATTTATTTACATTCAACTTTAGTTAAGGGATAAAGGTTCTTCTACACACTTCCATT
This sequence comes from Acipenser ruthenus, assembly GCF_902713425.1. Lineage (NCBI taxonomy): Eukaryota > Metazoa > Chordata > Actinopteri > Acipenseriformes > Acipenseridae > Acipenser > Acipenser ruthenus. The sequence continues at coordinate 34,481,622 of NC_081192.1, forward strand.
ACATTGTCACAACAAATAATAACAGCAAGAGCTCTGAACAAACTCTATAATTAAATGTATTTAAAATGTGAAATACCTCCCAAACCTGTTTAGTACAAAATGGCATTAACCATTTAAGTCAAGAGAAGGATTTCAGACATGATCAGAAAAAATAAATACAAATACAATTCATTTAGTAACACACATCAACAATGTAGGTGGAGGAAAATTGGATTTCTCTGCCCCTGAGGTATTGTGCAGGTACTAGGAAAGTTGTTCACTGTTACCTAAGGCTTTTGATCCATGAATAAGCCTGCATCTTCAGAATTGCAACTAGCTGAAGTCCAAGCTCAGTGTTCATTTGTTCTGGTTATAAGGGCAGATTTAATTCCCCCCAGCCTTACAATGGATTCTCTTATGCTGAACCTTGCTCGATCCATATTGCTGTTACAAAGACTTTCAATTGATCTTCTACCATGGCTTCTAATTTCTTCTTGTATGCTTTGTAATTAGAGTTAATAATGTTACCCTTCAGCAAAAAAACAGATATGACAGAATCAACAGAGTGCCGCAGAAATGCCAGTATTTTACTAAAGAGCTATTTTCTCCACTCAATTGCTTTTATACTGCTTTATAATGTATCAGTTTCTCAAGAAGCATGAATCACACATGACTGCAGCACCACAGATTAAAGTAACAACCTTACATTGCAGGTAATTGGATATTTTAAATGCCACTTATTCACTTGAGTATGTACAAACGTAACCTCAATCATTAGTTTTAACCTAAAATATAAATTCCCAAACCCCAACTTTTTTTTTTCAAAATGTGAAGTGATGATGAACTAGCTACAGTACATAAATGTATTCTTAATAAACGCTAAACAAAATAATAAGCAGCCTAATAAACCTAAAAAAAACTAATTAATTATGCAAAATTTAGATTTACTGTACGTAAGCAATAAGACACGGTGGGGTGTTGGTTGTGCTAGATTAACCACACTCCCAGGGGCGTAGTAAGGCACAAGGCCGTAGGCCAAAATGGGTTACTAGTTTTTAGAAATAAAAGATAGACACATCCACTAGACACAAGTGGATTTTTTTTCAACTTGAAATGAGAATGTTTTGAATATTCCTGGATTTGTGATCTTCAAATTGATTTTTGTTCTGGAGCTTTGGTTGCACTGCAGTCGTTTACTGTTCTTAGTGCCGTCTGCACTGGATAAATGATTCTTGTTAAGTACAATAACACAAGCAACACACTGATTGTGTACGGAATAGATGTATGTGCCTGTGTCACTTTTTGTTATTTAAATGTTTAAGCTACCACAGTAACAAGAGTATAATCAAAACGACATTTACATCCCTAATGGATATTCCTTAGAAAACATTCTTGAGGGCTCAGGACCAGTTCATAGTGACCAACTTCTGCATTAGTTCTGGTCTATGACTGGTTGGCTAATGAAGGCTATATACACTGTATCTTCAGAACCACATACTGTGAATGTAGATCATGGTACTTACATCGGATTGGCTGAGCTATTGAAGACTATCTAGAGCAGAGGTTCTCAATTATTTGTTGATGAACCCCTTTTCAAATGGAATAATAATCAGACTCCCTAACTGATTTGCTGCTGGGATTTGAACGGCCGCAGCCCTGACTTACTCTACACACACTGTACCACTCCGTCTGCCCTGCCCACAACACATGAAAACAACAGCACTCAAACCCGCTTCGCTAAAAAAGTCGGCACCCTTGGCAAGGGAGTCTGAGATGCTGTGGCTGTTACCAGGGATTGACGTCACCCCTCTACACCCGCACGGTCAGGAATACCACGCTGTGTAAACACAACGAGGGGTGAATACTTACTATAGGCACAGTACAGGTTGATTAGAAAGTAAGTTTACCATATGAGATATGGTGTGTTGATGTGGTAAACTTACTTTCTAAAAACCCTGTACAGAAATCTATTGGGTCTAATTTTAACTGCAGTGCCTTCTCCATGCAGACTTACTTTACTGGTTACCAAACACATTTTTACCCCTCGGCTTTTCGTTTTAAGATTTATTCACAAAGGGAAATGCTTTTTTAAAAAAAAAAAAGGCAACCTTTTTTTTTCTCTGACGGCAGGGCTATTCAGTAGCTGCAATATCTGGCTTTGTAGTTCTGATGTGTTCTTTACTGTAAAATGCCTGAGCAACTTCTGTAATAAAGCAGATAACATGACTTCATGAGTCCTCAGCATTCAGCACTAATCCTAACAAGGAGAGCAGGCTGCTTTCAAACACAAAGCAGTGTGTAGGTGGCTTGCAAACCATAACTAATTGTCAGATGTAACCACTTTTCCTCTTTCGAGCAGTCAAACCTACCACAGCACTTATAGTAATCTGTCAAGGTGAACTCTATTCATTAGAAAAGTGTTTTAATGGGAAACTAAGACATTAAAAGGTGAAGTTCCTTATGAAATTACCAACAGACTTCTGTAACCAACAACACTGCTGTATAATCTTTATGAAAGCTGTGAAAAATGTACCAAAAAATAACAAAAAATACAATATCTAGATAGTATTCTCCCATTACTCTGTCATCTGAAGAACCTGGCAGATATGTTCAAGATTACATCTGAAAGTCCAGCCACAAATGAAATGTTTAATAATGTTAAATATTTTAAGTAACAAAACAAGATGACAAGTTCTGATAATTATTTTGCTAAATAAATCCTTTTAAAAATTTTGTATGTGCAAAATGTTTATCACTGATCTAATCTTTTTGGCAGCTAAGAACCATCCAGCTGCCAAAAAACCCCTAAAAAAACAAAAAAAAAAACAAAAAAAAAAACTGTAAATGCAATAACTGAAGTCACAAAGCTGTCAAATGAAATAAAAAGACCAGGTTTAGAAAACAAAAAAAACATAAATGTTTATTTTGCTGAGTGGACACAAAGACATGCAATAAGAACAAAAAATATGCTGTCAAAAGCCTGGAGAGATTTTTAAAGGTCATTATATAAGTGCTTACAAGTACTGACATTTTGTATTTGTGTAACCAAAAAATACTGTGTTCTAATTTCAGCAGTCTAGGACAGTGGTGCACAAAGTGTGGGGTACACTCCCCCTGGTGGGGGTGGGTAGCTAGTTTGACATTAAAATGGGGTGCAAGAGGAAAACAATTAATGAATATTGTTCACAATACCCTGATCGACGGCTGAAGTCTCCATAGCAGGATGAATTCGGGCCCATCTGCCTTGCCTTCCAGTGACTGAGTCCAGGAGAGGGGCAGACCTCAGACTCCAAATGATAACTGCTAGTTAGTTCTGTTCAACTCTCTCTAATTTTGTTCTGTGCATATTATTTTTACCTGTAAATTTGTTCTATAAAAGTCTGTGTAATACACTTTTATATGATGCGGTTTCTGCGGTTTATTTGAGACAATTTTTAAATGTGTGTAGGATCTTTATTTATACGTATAGCTTAGGGATGGGACTTTTAAACGTTTAAACGTATAAACTCTAAAGAAGTGGTTAAACGTTTAATAATCTGCTAGACGTATAACCAGTCACGTGACAAATGTCACCAAACGCATATTTTTTATGCATTAAATTTGAGTAATTTATCATCAGTAGTCCATTGGCCATATAAAAAGGAAGGGGTTTGGCAATTGCCTCTAAGTATTATTATTATTATTTATTTCTTAGCAGACGCCCTTATCCAGGGCGATTTACAGTCGTAAACAAATACATTTCAAGAATCACAGTACAAGTAATAATACAATTAAGAGCAAGATAAATACAATGACTTTGGTTCAAGCAAGTACATGTGTGACAAAATACAATTCAATAATACAGCAGATAACAGTGTCAGTGATAGTTACATCAGGATATAATTAAATACAAAATACTACAGATTAAATAACACTTGGCAGATTACAGTACTCTAAAGTACAGGATTAAATGCAGTAAAATAAGGGGGCAGATAAGAGCAAGTAAAGCATATTTAAGGAAGGGTGATAGGTGTCCCAGGGGAAAAACAGAGGAGTTCTACAGGTGCTTTCTCAAGAGGTGAGTCTTGAGGAGGCGCCAGAATGTGGTCAGGGACTGGGCAGTCCTGACATCTGTAGGAAGGTCATTCCACCACTGCGGGCGAGGGTGGAGAAGAAGCGGGCTCTGGAGGCAGGGGAGCGTAAAGGAGGTAGAGCCAGTCTTCTAGTGCAGGCAGAGCATAGAGGTCGAGTGGGGGTGTAGGGAGAGATGAGGGTCTGGAGGTAGCTGGGTGCAGTCTGGTCAAAGCATCTGTAGGCTAGTACAAGAGTCTTGAACTGGATGCGAGCGGTGATCGGGAGCCAGTGGAGTGAGCGGAGTAGTGGAATTGCGTGGAAGAAGCGAGGTAGAGAGAACACCAGGCGAGCAGCGGCGTTCTGGATGAGCTGGAGCGGACGGGTGGCAGACGCAGGGAGGCCAGCCAGGAGGGAGTTGCAGTAGTCTAGGCGAGAGAGTACCAAGGCCTGGACCAGAAGCTGGGTGGCATAGTTGGTGAGGAAGGGTCGGCAAAGTGCGTGCCGGATGTTGCTCAGGAAGAATCGGCAAAGTGCGTGCCAGAGTGGAGATGTGCTGGGAATAAGAGAGGCAGGGGTCCAGGGTGACTCCAAGGTTCTTAGCGGAGGAAAAGGGAGAGAGTGTCCCTGACCATATTCCGGCACCTCCTTAAGACTCACCTCTTCAAACAGCACCTGTAGAACTCCTCTGTTGTATCCTGGGACACTATCACCCTTCATTTAAATGTGCTTTATTTTGCTCTTATCTGCCCCCTATTTTACTGCATTTAATCCTGTACTTCAGAATATTGTGATCTGCCAAGTGTTTAACCTGTAGTATTTTGTACTTAATCATATCCTGATGTAACTATCACTATTTAATCATATCCTGATGTAACTATCACTATTATCTGCTGTATTATTGAATTGTGGTTTGTCACACTTGAACAAAAATTATTGTATTTCTTGCTCTTATTGTATTACTTGTATTGTAACACTTGAAATGTGAAGGGCGTCTGCTAAGAAATAAATAATAATAATAATACTAATAATAATAATAATAATAATAATAATAAATAATAGTGTGGTAGATTCCAGAGGAACAGAGATAGAGAGATCAGAGGATGGGGAGGAGGAGGAAAGAAAAGGAGGTCAGATTTAGAGAGGTTGAGTTTGAGGTGATGCGAGTGCATCCAGGAGGAGATAGCAGACAGACAGGTAGAGATACGGGAGGGGATGGTGGAGTCAGAGGTGGGGAAGGAGAGGAATCTGAGCATCATCAGCATAGAGATGGTATGAGAAACCATAGGATGCGATGAGAGGGCCCAGGGAGCGGGTGTAGAGAGAGAACAGGAGAGGACCCAAGACTGACCCTTGGGGGACTCCTGTTGAGAGAGGGCGAGGTGTGGAGGTTGCTCCACGCCAAGTTACCTGGTAAGTGCAGTTGGCGAGGTAGGAGGAGAACCAGGCCGGAGCAGTGCCAGAGATTCCCAGGTCAGCGAGAGAGGATAGTAGAATAGAGTGAACGACAGTGCCAAAGGCAGCAGAGAGGTCAAGGAGAATTAGGACAGAGGAGAGAGAGGCAGCTCGGGCAGAGTTTAGTGAGTTGGTGCAACAGAAAGCTTGACACTGGGGTGGGTTTTATTCTCGGTCAATCTGGCGCTTCATTGGTGCACTGTGTGTGTTTATGCCTGTAGTAGGCGAGGTATGGTATCAATTCCACGGTGTGGAAATAACGTTAATGACAAGCGTTTTTTCTGAGTTTGCTCTATATTTAAAACGGCATCTCTAAACAAAGGAAGCCACCTTTGGAAGTATTATAAGGATCTGGATGAGAAAACCGTGGTATGTAAATAATTATGCCAAACAAAATTGCCGTACCACAAAAACACAAGTTCAATGCTTCACCATTTGAAATGAAAACATTCAAAATTATTATGGATGGAGCTACGGATGGCAATAAAAAGCAAACATCCATAACAACATTTGGCCAAACAGGGCGTGATCACGTTATCCCCTATGAGGACAGTGCGTGTGAATCGTGAATGCTGCAGTTTTTAAATCGATGTAAGATCATCCCAATACTGTACCGACCCATAAAACAGTAACAGAGAGACTCGACAAACTTAAAGAAAATGTTCGTCTCTTTAATTATTTTTTTTAAAACCATATAATTTTGGGCAAAGTTACTTCTATAAAAAAATAGAAAAAAAAAACACAGTAGGTTCCTGTTTTTGTTGTTGTTAAATAAACCTTTAAGAAAACACACTATTCTAAAAACATTATACTATCCGAAAATGTGTTCAAGATGTATATAGTTATATCTCCACTAGCAACTTTAATTACAACCATAAATATAAACATTTCATTTATACTTTGATGGAGAAGGTTTTTTTTTTTTTGTTGGTTTTTTTTTACTTTGTAGTTAAGTCTTTGCGATGTTAAAATGTTATTAGCTCTACTGTCTGCTGCGTTAATTGGTTTTATTTAGAATACTGGTGAAATAATGAGCTTGACAGCAAAGATTGTGGGAATGCAGTTACTGAACATGTTACCAATCACAATGACTTTCGTATGGCCAGTCTTCGGGGAGAATGTGTCATGTGCTTAGTGATGTCATTGCCCATGTCATTGATGATGTCATATGTGATGTCAAGTGTGACAGGAAACATACACATAAGGGTGCCGAGTTAAGGTTGCGTGGCTACCTTAACTTTTAATTTCCTAACCTTTTGGACATTTGCAAACAAACCTTAACATTACTTTAACAAAGTTTTTGCCATTGAATGTAGATATGGTTTAAATGTTTAAACGCTGACACTGCATAGCATTTAAACGTTCATAAAATTGTACCAAAAGTACTTAGTATAGCTCCGCTGTGACCAAATGTTATTTCAATTAGAATGTTGGTAACCATGGTTTTGTTGCATGTTGAATATGATAAAAGGGGTTTCTCTAAATCAGACGTTTTTCAATGGCATAAGTCTTTTTTTTTTTGAAGCCTAAAAGGTCGATTTCACCCATTCTCTGCTTGAATGGTAAAATAACGATCGAAAAAAAAAAAAACCCGGTAAATTCTTTAATCAAACAAAACAACTGCTATCCCTTATGAAATTGTTCTATAGAATTCAATAGAGATGATATAGAATTCTATAAAAATCTGTGAAATCTCTATAGAGTTCTATGGGGTTTGGCAAATCTCTATAGAATTCTATAGAACATTCTGGATTCTCTATAGAGTTCTAATGAGGTTGACAAAACCTCTATAGAATTCTATAGAAAATGTTGGAATCTCTATAAAAGTTATATGGATGCTGAGAATCTCTATAGAATTCTGTAGAGCATAACAATTTTATAAAGAATGGCAAGATCTCCATAGACTTTTTTTTATAGATTGCAGTTTGATTAAATATTAATGAAAATAAAAAAAAAAAATCACGCATGCAGTGGCTTGCACAGCTAAATCCCTGTACGACATTGAAGTGTTAGGGGAAGGGGGGCACAGTTATTTATTTGTGCATCTCATCTCTGACCATGAAACACTTTTCTAAAGGACTGGCTACTTAATCCCACCAATAATTGGGGGCATCCATTATTTCTGAGCAGAGCCTCAACAGATCTAATTTACAAATTAAGAGTAACTATAAAATCTGAAAAAAATGACTCTCAGAAATTGAAGGTCAGTTATTTTAATATTTATTTTTATGTCATTTGCCACAAATGTTGCTCAGGTGTCTGTTTATATGCTAGGGTGTACTGATGAGAGGGATAAATATAGTAAGTTCTAGATCAGATCAACAAAAGAGCAACACTTGAATTTCACTTAACTGTTTATTATAAAAGTTAAAAAAAAAAAACATTTTAAACCACAAATGCCATTTATATTTGTAGACAGACCCTACCTTATATCTATCCACTCTGTGTTAAATATGTTGTGTGCTTCATAAACAGAGTAACAACAACAACAACAACAACAACAGCAATTGGCTGAGCTGAGCACAGGAAGTGTAGCACAATGCAAAACCTGAATATTTAAACATACTAGCATACTGGGTTGTGGTATTTGGTAATGTAAGCCTATAGAAAAATGTACAATTTAACATCTTTCCTGCTTTCGCTAAACTTGCAGCAATTACGATACCTGTATCTAGGTAGACAGCAAAACAGGATTTTAGCTGTCAGAACAGAGTGCAGAGCAGCAAATGCTCGTGTTTACGTGAGGAACATCTAAAATACGACAATTTCAATGGAAGCTCATGAGAATTATTGAGACTTTGATTTGGAAAGAGCACAAGTCATTTTTTGACTTGGGTGCTAAAAGGAAAATTTAAAGAACTTTTAAACAATAAAACTGTAAATAGTTATGATTTTGACGGCTACCCGCAGAGACATTGGTACATGTTCTACAACACTGATTTTTACGTCGTGAATGGGGGATTTTCAAAATAAAACATTTCATGGTAAGCTTGTCTATTTCTACTCCCATTATTTATACTGTGTACTGTTTTGCATGTTAACTTCGTTAATCTGAAATAGTTGCACTGGAAAATAATGCAACTACCTTGATACAATATGTAAAAACGCAGATGTTCTGGTTAAAAACACGGATTTTGAGATGGTACGCTTTTTACAAATGCACATTTTTAAAGGCTAGCACGACCTCTGCATCTCTAAATGGTCACGCAAATTAGTTACCGGAGTATCCCAAACATTACTTTCTTTACTTTTCTTTCTTGCCGTCTTACTTTAGAAAACAACTGTCAAATATCGAAAGTCACTGTAGCTCCGTCGATACAGTATTTGTAATTCAGGACAATGCTCTTAACTCCTGCACAGATCCAATCCCATTAACACTCACAGGGGGTGGGGCGGGGGGGAGAAGGTGAGCTCCATCGCATTCATTCAGTGAGTCAGACCTGAGGGGAGCAGAGAAGTTCTGCGCTTAATGCAAAAAATGGCGGATTCCAAACTTAATCAAATATAAAAGCTTTTCTTTGCTTAAACCTTTTACACAAAAACGATGTACAGGCTTGACTATCGACAGCTGTCAAACGACAGCCTTAGTGGAGACCCTGCCAAGGGTGTTCCACACCCTCTGCGCCCCACTGCCATTCCACACAGTGTTCCAGCCTAGGCTGGACACGTCCGTGGTGACGACCTACCTTCTGGTGACACTGCCCAACCTTTCCACCAAGAGAGTGCCTTTAAAACAGTGGCAAGACACTGTTAATAGGCAGTCTCGGTTCAATGCGGGCTGAAAAACCCTGCTGTTGAACCAGGCCTGCAGAGGGCGCATGCGCAGGAGACCCAAAGGTAGTGTCTGAGAAGCTGCTGCCATCAAGCTCAGAAGTCTATGGAACTTCACTACCGTGAACGCTCTGTTGAGCTAAAATTGCTCTAAAACAGGCAGCTATTCTCAGCACACTCCTAGATAGGAGCTGTCTGGGAAGCCGTGAGCTGGCTCTTCGCATTATTCACCGTAAGGCCCAACCGTTGAGGGTGGAAAGTGACGTGTTCCCTGACAAGGGGCCAGTTTGCCACTGGTTTGCACACTGGGGGTGGTAGGCTACCAGAATACTATTAAAGTTGCCCGGCAATGCAGCAAACTTACTGGCTGAATAGGCACGCTTGAGGATCACCTCCGAGACCCGGCACGGTTTGTTGGGGAAGATAGCGTTCTTGGACAGGCGCATTAAATTAGGTGCCTGTACCAGCGCGGCAACTGAAGCCTCTACCGGCGGAAATTGGGCCAGACCCAGCTTCTCCGCATTGTGTGCCTTATATAGAGTGAACCATAGACCGAGAAACAGCAGGAGCTGTAGCCGTGTGACCCCAAGACCTCAAAAAGAAAGTCTGGGTGCACTGGGGGGGGGGGGGGGGGGGGGGACAAGGGAGAGGTGTTAGGCTCTTCAAAAGATGCCTTATCTCACCATCTGTAGGCCAGGGCACATGCAAGACTGCAGCGGCCCCCTTGATCAGTGGTAGAAGCTCTGCCGACAGGGAGAGCTTAACCGCAGGGGTGTGCTGTCTGACTTCACATCCTCCTCAGACGGGAACGCCAGCTCCTGTTCAACCACCTCCTCAGAGGTGATGATGGGCATTATGTCATCCTGCTGCCAATCTGCGCTTGTAGCCCCCAGGGACCCCAAGGGGACAAGCGGGGCAGGCGGTGCCGGACTGCTGCCTAGAGCTTCTCCATTTGCGCCTTGCATGTCTCGCAGGGATAAAACCCAGGCACTATGCAAATAGCAATGCAGTGTACAGTAACACTGTACAGGTGCTGTCTCAGTCTGCTTAAAGACAGAAACAGGGCTGTTCAAGACCGGTGATGTAAGCCCTGGTCGGTAGCGGATCGGTACTGATGCGGTAACCTCGGTCCTGGTTCTGTACATGGGAACGAGCGGGTCCACCGGGTTGCAGTTACTGCGGGTAGCAATGTACTGGCAAAGCCACTAGGTCAATACTCACACAAGACTGTGGGAAGCCTTCTTGTTAGAATTAACTAAAAGCCCTGTTGGAACCGGGAGGGTACCATGTCGGTTTGGTAGGGTGCAGTACCGGGTCAGGAATGGAGAGGGTCGGTGACCTTGATACCAGTACAGTACGGGTCCATCAGTTTGCAGTTACTGCTGGCAGCACTGTACAGGGATACCCACATGTGCAAGCTACGGGCAAAAACGCACAGGAGATCGAGGGAAGCCTGCTTGTCCGAATGAACTAACAGCCCTAGTAATCGTGATGCAAAAGCTGTCACCAAAACGGTATCAAGATGCTGTGGTAGAGATTGCAAGCAACCACAACCCAGCAGCTACACTCACTACACGTGTGCCACATTGTAGACAAGGCTGCGCTTAGTCTCTGTGAAAACAGAAAATTACAATGAGAAAAGAAAATATTTCTCTCATACAAAATACAGTAATAACAATTACTTTAATTATACAAACCGTCTCCTGGGAAGGGGCTTCACGCGGGGCACAAGCAACAACAGGCTGTAGTGCACAAATACGTGTAATTAGTGAAACTAATAGAGCTATTATTTTAAATATCACAAATATAAATTTGCACATTTATTGTGTAAAAACACAATAAATGTGCAAATTTATAGCAGAAAAAGTAACAAGTACTATCTGAATAGGCTCTTCTGTCAGGTCAGTTCTTGAAAGGAAAAATGGCACCGAGATCTGTGAGCGCTGTCATTTTGTGCCCTTGGGGACGGGTCATGACTGTCACAGGCTCTGCGAGCAGCTTTAATGTTCGTTTTCGCTTTTGAAAGGGAACTAATACTCCAGGATTTGTATTATTATTACAGCAGTAAGAACAGGATAACCTCACCACGATCGTCCTACTGACAATCGTTAAATGCCCCAAAATAATCCTTTTCATTAAGGGAGTCTTTGGTCTACTATTATAAAGAAATGGTTACAAATATCAAGATATTTTTTCTAACACCTCATTTGACAGTTGACAAAATACCACTGTTTATAACATTTAACATGAATGCATGGAAAATGTTTAAAAATGAGTAATATACCATTTTGTTCACTATAATGGTACTTTCGTGTAGTCTTGAGATTACTGAAGCCAGTGCCTGCCAAGCGAGCATCTACTGTCAACGATCTAGAGAAGCCTGTCAAATCTGGGAACATCTATTACATGTTTTAAACAATACCTATGCATTTAATTTCCATTTTGCTTCTGGAGATAGCATGGTAGCTGAAGCATGACTGGCTAACAGTGCAAAGAGTTTTAGGGAAAAGCAGCTTATGTTAGTTAAAGCAGACTGTGAAGAATGTTGACTATCTCTTTTATAACCAAAGTCAAATGAAGAAAAGAACACAATGGTAACCCTAGTCAGTACTTCAAGCACAGCACAGAGACCAGGACAGGAGGACACAGTTACAAATTGAAAGGAAACAGAATGAACTCACTGGGTGGGAGACACTATTTAACAAAATGTGGTGAGCATATAGAATGGGTTACCAAGCCATGTTGTTGCTGGCGAGTCACTGGGATCTTTAAGAGCTGGCTAGACAAAATGGGATCAAATCAGCAAGCAGACAAGCACTGATGAGCACATTGCCTTGTTTCTTTCTAAACGTTTCTGATGTAAGACATTGGATGAAAGTAAGTATTGTGACACAAATGTGTTCACGTAGTTTGGGACCTGGCTAAGGTGTCTGTATTGTAGTGCAGACAAATGTGATCCAGACCGTAATTTGCAAGTATTAAGTTCCTTTAATAGTTCCAAAAGTAAATAAACTAAACACACAGAAGTTCTTCACAATGAACAACCACTACAGTGAACACAGTACAGTATTTCCTTCAGGGATGGGCTGTTTCTGTTGTTGGTTTGTTGCTGTGTCCCCTTTCCTCTCTTTCCAAGTGCTGTGGAGCTTCCAGCAGATGGCGCTGTGGAGTCAGGTCCCTCTGGCTTCACTACGTCCAGGTTTGTACTTACTATTTATTGTCCGGTGGTCCTTTGCAGAACTGCACAGCCCAGTCAACCTTTTGTGAAGGTAAAAACACACTACTCTTCAAGTTGATTAATTTATTAACTATACTGTAACTTTAGTCTGAGTACTGTTCATAATTCCATATTACATCTTTCCTTACACAGTGTACCTCTCTTTATACGAATCAGTCCCGTTCTGCATCGCACCACTTAAAATACCCTGTACGTTGTGAGCTTGAGTTACCGTCCCGGTACCCCGTTGGCTTCAGCCAGGGTTTTCTTGAAAATAAACACCAGTCCCGTACCACAACACATCCAGGAACAAAAACACAACACGCCGTACTCACTGTGACCGGGTCCGTGTTTTACGCGTTGTTCCTCCGTGTTGGTACCTCTATGTAGCAAACGTGAGTCGAGTGCAGCGTCTCGCTCTCATCTGGTATTAATTGTGCGCTCCTTACGCTCACCTCTTCAACAAGTTGTAATTTCAAACCGAGTGGAACATCCCGGTTTTGTTTGATATTTTATTTGTAATCCTTATTGCTCACCCCTTTTGTCAAGTTGAAAAACTCGAACCAAGTGGAGCGTCCCGTTCTCGTTTGATATTCCGTTTGGAATCCTTACTGCTCACCACTCTGTAATATAGCAGACTCGAGCCAAGTGCAGCGTCCCGTTCTCGTCTGCCATTTTAATTTCGTTCGTAATATTACTATCCCCCGTTCTCTCCTCCTCCTCCTCCTCCTCTCTCCTACATAGCAGCCTTTTAAAGTCACCGCCGTTCCCCGTCATGCACTGCCGGGTTTCCTGGTGGTCCTTGGGAAATGTCGTTTCTGCTCCTTCTATGTAGGCATTTAATCCCTTAAAAACCTCATTCCCATCACAGTATATAAAAAAAGTCGCAACATCTCTATACAGATCTGAAGGCAAAATGCATACTTCAGCCGGAATATTTTAGTTTCGAATTGTTTTTAGTCAAATTCTTAAATAAAATAGTCGTCAGTTGATGCATCAAAAACAGGATATGATGTGCAAGTACAAAAATATTTTAGGGAAAGCAACAGAGTTTGGAGATTTAACAAAATGAAATTTACACAGAAACAAAATCATTTAGAAGTTTGAACACTTTCATTCCTGTTTAAGTGCAATTCTGTGTAGAGTGATACACAGGTAGGTCAATGTGTATTACATTGCTGAGATGTGGACCTACTGTATAATCAATAGGTAAAAGCAATACAAACATTTCAATGTGATTTTATTCATATGATTATGCAGACTTGTCGCACATTTTTTTGTAAAAAAATTAATTAAATCCTGCCAATCCACAGACGTAAAGCAACTAGAAGATTTGAGAACATAGAAATTGATTGGTATAGTTGGCTAAGATTCAAAGATTTTAACTGATACATGAAAAATAGTTTCAAGTTCAGCTTTGTTTACTTCTGCTGCTCATTGATCCCTGAATGCTCTGGCAAATTAAACAGAATCTGCTTAGATATTCACAAAATGTTGAACACTACAGTTGAAGAAAAAGCATACTACAGTCAACTCTCGATTATCTGGGGTAATGGGGGGGGGGGGGGGGGGGGGCACTGGTTGCATGGATAAAACAAAAATACGGATAATGCAAATCATAATAAAACTCATTCAAAGTTTGTACTTTATAGTTTTTTTTTTAAAGTAGTTTGTCTCATCGATTGGCTTTCTTTTTTTCTAATATTTGTCCATAGCACTCTCAGAAATAGTTTGTCATTCAAGAATGCGTCATTCTGCTGCTCATCATAATCAGGCAGAGTTTCAACACACGTGGAGGGCTGTACTGTGACAAACGCAATGCTGTGGAAACAGGTTATCCCCCTTCTCACTTTCACTGGACTCTGTGGTCTGTCCTTGGACACGCTTCACAATGTCTTTTTCAGTAAGCAACTCCTATCCAGCTTCATCGTGATCGCTATTCAGCCACTCCTCAATATTTTCAGCATCAATATTTTCACCTCCTATTTTCTGCACAATTTCTGCTGAGATTTCTTCCTCTCCAATCTCTGTCTCATCGCTTTCCTCTGGCAATATTTTTCTCCGTGCTCTGATCATCGTAACTGGTTTCACTTCATTCCATACTCTAGCCACTTCATAAAAATTGCATCCAGAACTGTTTCTTCTTCCAAAAAGTTTTAAAAATAATTTCCTTCATTAAAATGCTTTTCTAACAGTCCAACTCGATAATTCCTCGACGTATGCAATCACTCCCTGTTCGATAGGCTGCATCACAGAAGTCACGTTCTGTGGTAAATATTTTACAATGTTGTTTCCATCTTCGGATTTGAGAAAACTTTCATGAGGATGAGAAGGGGCATTACCCAGCAGCAGGACAGCCTTTTCTGTCAAGCCTTTTGACCGCAGGTAGGAAATCAACTTGTTCTTTTTTAAATCACAAACCGTCTTGTCTGTTCACCAATTCCATATTCAACTGAAAGTTGCTTTACAGTGCTACATTTTTCTAGTTTCGGAAGTATTTAAATTTTTTTTTTCAGTCGTCAAAACCACACGTTTACTCGCAGCCATGTTTGCATTCACAGTGGCACTGAGTGACTGACATTGACCTACCGCGCATGTGTACTGTTATGTATATCATTTTTTTCTGCTGGCATGGATAATCCGCAAACTAGATAATCTGCCCACGGATAATCGAGAGTCAAGAGTTGGGGCTTGATGCTTTTTTAAAAAAAAACTAATTCAGCCCTAAATAACTTTACAGAAAGATTATACTAATTACTAATTAAATAGTTAGTGTCAAACTGAAGAATACATTTAAAATGGGCACTGGTACACATTAATATATTATATCAGTTTACTGGTGTACCAGTTTCCATCTTTCCTAAACCTGTTTAGAGGTCTGCAGTGTTGAAAATTACCCCATTTCACTGAATTTTTGCATCACTATATATCTATAGGTGCCTATATATTTAAAAGGTTAATTTATCTTGAACTTGTAATGATTCATCAGGATGCCCTTCGCGGAGAACATAACCACTGTCATTATTTCTAGTTCCCATAAGAGGAAATGGCCGCTCTGTCATGTGACTCAACTTAAATTCAATAAGATATAGATATTTATACTTCTTCAGTAAGTAACTTTAATTCAATGTCAACAGATTTGCATTTCAAATCTCAACCGAGATCCCCAGAAGTCATTGAATTAGATTACTCCAAATGTGTACCAGCAGGGAACTAGTCACATGCAACTCTAACTATTGTGTATTCTGTAATGTTTCTCCTAGAAATGGAAACATTACCTGTGACATTTAAATAAAACAAAAACAAACCCACCTGCTGACTGTAATGATAAAGGGAACATCGTCAACTAAGAGATATCATTTGTTAAATGTCAAAGACAGACAGTTGGTGCTGGATAAAATGCAGTGGCATTTGAAAAAAGACACATTAACTACAGGGGGGCTAATCATTCTGTTAGGATTAATAATTGTTTATGCATTTTAAAAATTTAGCTTTTAGTAATTCTAAGGAGAGGTCACTAAATCGGTGGTATTTGTTTTTTGTGTGTCATGTTTTGTTTCAGTTTAGTCCCATTTGCATTACGACAGTAAAAATGTCAGCACCCAGGGTAAAAGGAAAACTTGATTCCAAGCAGCTTTTAGGAAGCTAGAAGGAAGTGAATTGCCATTGATTGGTACTCAATTCCACAGATGAGAGAAATACAGCTTTTGAAATGAAGACATTTAAAATAGGCTTAATTTAATACCTTCCGACAAGGGAATTACTCAGAAAACCGGAGTACTTGCGCAGCCCCGACTGCCACAGCATTTTTATTGGCCTATTTTCAGATACTGATAGCAGTCTTTTCTGTGGGTGAAGATGCAAGGGTAGGCTTAACTGTAGAGTGATTCCCAGTATAAACACTCATGCTTTACGGTCAGGATCTGGGTCATCACCCTTCATGTAACATTTATTTGGTGTCATATAACACACATATTGCACATAAAAACCTAACAAGGCTTGTTACAGTAGTTATTTTACCCTCCCTGGCCCTTACCAGGGAAGCAGCATCATAGAAACAAATAAAATTAGTAGACTGTGCCCTAAAATCCACACATATCTATTTTTAAGACACAGAGGGGTCTATTCATAAAGGATTAACACCTGTTGAAATGAGAAAACAGGAGTACATGATCTTATTTCATCCATAGCCGCCTATTTAACGTCAGTTGCTATTCATAACAGATAATTCAGATGCGTTGTTAAGCCCCAATGATTTTCATCTATGAAGGCATGTTTTCAACGAATTGAGAGAAAGGTTAACGATTACCTCATTAGCATAAAGTTTTCATCGGTCCTGAGCGTCAACCTGCTATACATAAGAGTGAACGACAGCAAAATGCTGTCGATAACTAGGAGTTATTGAACGCTTTCTACAGTTAAGTCTAAACTAACGACAGCTTCAGCAGACTATTTTTTTAAAGACATATTTTATTACTACACTTGCTCTGTTATACAGTTTGACATATCCGTGTTAACACTGCCTATTTTGGGGGAAAAAAAAAATATATACTGTATATATGTAGCTTTATATGAAGGAAGATGTTTAATATAAATATATACTCACACAAGAACACATTCTCTTGCATAATCATTTTGAAACAGCACTGTGAAGCGGAGAGCAACAGAGACTGAGAATAGGCAGTTATTTTATTATTATTATTTCTTTGCTGTGATCCGCGACTGACAGAGGACCTTTTCTTTTTATTTATTTTACCTGTGTTCACAATAAACAGTTTGGAGGCTCGAGGCTCGATCAGTGTTCGAAAGGGAGTCCTTTTTTTTCTTTCTTTTTTGTGCACAACAAAACGATCCATTTTGGGTACAGTGTGCAATATGGTGTGATTATTATTATTATTAGATATATGTGTATTATTCAAACGTCCTCCTACAGTGCTTTTTGTTTATTTATTTTTTTGATTTTTTTCATCCTGCAGTTAAGAATGTAAATCTTAAGTGTGCATATGGAAATGTGTTTACCAGCGTTGCCAAACAAAACGAAAATACAAAGTATGCATTTTTTTCTAAATTCTGACATGTCATGAATTATTGGCAGATGTGACCGGGGCATCGGAATCAAGTTTTGCAAACTGCCCGTGACTGGCAGCTGCAGACTGAGGTTTCGGGAGTGGGCTGTTGGTGGATTCCGTTTTTCTTTTTTCAACAGCTACTGACAATAACCAGGGAACATTAATAATGCTGATGATGTCATCAAAAAGAGGCGGATTTTCATTCTTGAACAACTGTATACCCTTTCATAAAGTGCTCAGATAATTTTATGAATATCAATATGGACGACTTTCGTTAGTTTTAAACGAAATTCTTTTTATTACAGCAGTCGGCAAGTACTTTTATGAATAGAGTCCAGAGTGTCTGTTTGTTCCAGACTGATTACAATAGTGATTTTTCTCCCTCAAATTCAATTTAATATCCTGAGTTTCTTCAAACAAAACCACAAGCATTTACAACAGGTTTTTAGTTTCTACAATATTTTGCTTTTTCAGTGTCCCATACATGGTTTAACAGACTATTCCCTATGAACCAGTACAACAGTAAATTGAAAAAAAGGCATCAGTTACCTGAAATACAATTTCTCATGACAGGATTTATTTCCATTCATTAGATAAATAGTTACAGTACAAATCTTTAGATATAAATCACTATGGTACAGCATATACTGGATATAAATCAATATCTGTACCACTGAATACACAGTTAAGAACCAAAGTTATATGAATATATCAATGACACTGTAAAATAAAAAATTGGTTATACTCACTGCAGTAACTATTCTTTCATATTCAAATGTGTAAATCTTTGAAGTTTGAAGCTACCAGCTACCCATTCATCTTTGAAATTCATTAAGTTGTCAGAAGACAATATCTGAACAAATATATTGGGAAGTTACCAAACCAGTTAAAACATAGCTTATTCAACATAATTTGAAGTATGAACTGCACAGAACTTTGTCAAAGTCCATTAAAGTTGTCAACTGGCCTTTGACAAGAGGTGTCGTCAATTTACTGCCTCTACAAACGTGCAAAGTGAAATAAGTCTTGTTGTAAATATATTTAGGATGGGGTCACGGAGGGTCCTATTTCAATATTGTTGGTAATTTGTAATCTTGTGAGATGTCTCAGCAAATCAGGTTAGAGATGTGTTTAAAATAGAGCTGCTCCGATTAACAGATTAATCGGACCGATTAATCAACTAAAGAGTTGATTGCAGATTAACTTTTTTACAATTTAATTGTGCAGCATTTTTTTTTTTAATATAAAAATCTGCAGTCCAATCATAAGTGAGCGGAGGTGTGACATAAATTGAAGGTCTTGAGTAGGTTTAACCAATGGGAGAGTCAGTTATTGAGATTTGTACTGAGAATTTCGAAATAATATTTAGAATTGCTTTTTACAAATTAAAAAAAAAAGTAAATCGGACAATGGAGACATCGAAGTCGATTTGGTTACGAATCAAATCTTCAAGAACTCAGAGGTATACATCACAAATACCCGAACTGACAAAGGAAGGGAAGAGATATACTCGCCACTTCCAACATTCAAATTATGAAAGGAACTTGCAAGCCACTGAAACGCACAAAACCTTTAGACAAATCCGGACTGATGTTCAACTGGATGAGCAGAGATACAATACTTTACAAATGAGCAAGGAAGAAAAAATCATGAGGTTCTTAAACACTTGATTGATTCTGTTGTTTACCTTGGCAAGCAAGAACTGGCATTCAGAGGGCATGAGAAGGCACCAATTCCTCAAATAGAGGTAATTATGTGGAATTACTTTCTCTGATTTCTGACTACGATAGCATGTTAAGCAATCGCTTGTCAATAGCCACAGTATTCTCAGGTACCTCTCACAAGATTCAGAACAAATAAAAGCAGAAGTACAGGAAGCCAAGTATGTAGCTATAACGGTAGATTAAACAACCGATGATTGAAACGCAGCTCAGCTGTCTTGTGTTTTCAGATATGTGGCTGACAGTGGCCCGAAAGAATGGTTGTTCTGTGAAAATGTGTTACATTTACTAAAATAAAAATAACAAAAATGCTTTTAAAAAGACCAAAGGACAGCTGCTATAAGATTATTACCTTTATTAAAAATGTGCACGGATTAATCTACCGATTAATCAACTAATGCCCATAAATTAACTGATCAAAATGTTTTATCGAGGGACAGTCCTAGTTTAAAATATGCAGAAAGGGAACTGCACTACCTCATCTGTGGAGGCTTTACAGCCTAAAACATCAATGACAGTAACTATAACCCTTATTTAAAAGACACTTCAGAAATTATCTTTCTTACAACATCATTTGTTATTTACATTATTTACTTGTATATACTGTAAATGACTAAAACAATTTGACAGCTCTGTTGTATCATTACATCAGAGTGGTTTCTCCCTACCACACCAATGATTATTGGATGGATCTCTAAATCCATGTAAAAGTAGTTGTTTAAAATGCAGACCACACACTACAACCACAGTATACAAGTGTAAACTGCATATTTTGCTTGATCCGTCCAAGAAAAGCAGAATCCGATATGTGGGACAAACTTGCAGGATGTATCCACAGAACTTCAGACTGCAGAGAGTACTCTAAGCAAAGGATGGCAACAGCTATTAAATGGTACTATTTGCGATTTTAGATGAAAAACACAAAAGGAAAAGGACCGAGACCAACAGCCATATTTCGAACACTTTGAGTTTTAAAGCTAACTTAGATATTCCTATAGCTGATTGATCTCAGATCTTTGTCAAGTTGGGTCTTAAAGGATCCAAGTGATTCTGCCTCAACAACATTACTAGGTGGCCCATTCCATACCCTCACCACTCTCTGTGTAAAGAAGTGTCTCCACCCCTTTGTCCAAAGTCTATTTTCATCGAATTGCCAACACGCTAAGCGTTTTGTGATGGTGCTCCACTATGAAAGGTGCTATAGAAAATTTATTGATTGAACACATTTTGGGTTAAGATTTTAAAAGACTTCAATCCCTCCCAATTCTTCTTTGTTCAAGGCTAAATAGATTCTTTCAATTTTATCACTTACATATTAATGAATATTATTGGACATTAATAGTTCACCTCAAAGGGGAATTACACCCTCCAAATGTGGAGAGTCCCATAGGAGAAACATGAGCAGATCTAAAGGTAGTACAGCATATGGGAACAAACAGAAACATTAGCTCCATGGATATTTGCCAGACAAAATCAAATCAATGACCTAAATACCACAAAAGCAAATTGCCAAGTAAACATAAATTCTGTATAACTGCCAGCTGTTGCCCCAAAATGATTATTTGCCATTTGCTATTTATGTACATGTTATATTAGTTTTTAAACTGCACTACAGTGATTCTATTTTATACATAGGAGAGGAAGGGTTTTAAAAAAGCAGTTCTCAGCCTCTTCATTTTAAGAACTGGAAAGTTAATTATAACATTGTCTCCATTTAATCCATCCATCCATCCATATATCCATACATACTAGCTCTTCTCGATCCTTGATAAATAATTCAGGAGCCAATTTTGTACTTCCAAGCTGGCAGCTGTAATTTTAATTGTAATTTGTTAGAACAGAAAATGCACTACTTCAGATGGGGAACCCTAAGAAAAGTTGATGAAGTGCACCCAGGGATTTTCCTTATTACAGTAAAAGTAAAAATAGGTCTTATAAAATGGAAGATTACAAATCTCTCCTGTGCAGTCTTTGGTTAATAACCCTGAGGCTTGTCCCACAATTAAAGCTTTGTGCTGTAATAAAAAGAATGTGTTCTTAAAGGAATGAGATTCTAAAATCCATTCTCTTACCTCTTACTAGCACTTGCAACATTATGTCTGGTCCACTTTTATAAGATAACTGTTCTGTTTTAATCAAAGTTATTCTGTTGTTAATCAAAGTTATGGCACATAAGCAAAAGATATATACAAAATAAAAGACTACAATGAACCAGAATATGCAGTTTCATCTTTACTACTATTACAGTAGAATCCCATAATGATGTTTGATTACAATCTTCGAATACATATTCAATTACATGAATATTGATTTGTACTTTATCTAAACCCACATTTACAAGAAGAAACATTTTTCTAAGCACTGGACATGCAGCTCTGTCAAAATGCTGCTTATTATCTTGTTAAGTCCATAACTGTGTGGTAATGTGATGTTGTCATCCTTTGTGTCACAAAGGTCTTGATCTGCATCCTGCATCTTTAGGACAGAAGAGGCGGAGGGGTAGCGCTTTACATAAGAAATAGTCTTGAAGTGTTAAATCTGGACAAAGAAAACAATGCCGAATCAATATGGGTCAGAATAATGGACACAAATTCAAAGGGCATAATAGGAGCATGCTATAGACTGCCAAATTCAGACGCTGAGCAAAATAATCTGTTATACAATGACATTAGAAATGCGTGTAGAAAAGGAGAAGGGATTTCAACTTCCCCCGTATAAAATGGGAGAACCCGGTGGGGAGCACGACGGACGAAATTGAAATGGTGGAAATGACAAATGACTGCTTCCTAACCGACTAGAGGGAAGGCATGCCTTGATTTAGTCTTTTCAAATAACAAAAGACAGAATAACTAAAACAGAGGTCAGAGAGCCATTTGGCAAACTCAGACCACAACATGGTCTCATTTGAAGTGTTTTTTAAAACCCCAAAAGTAATGACTAAAGCTAAGAAAAGCAAACTATGAAGGTATGAAACAGAGACTAACAGAAGTAGATTGGAGTAAAATAGAGACAATATCTACAGAAAAAGGATGGCTGTTTTTTAAAAATGTAGTACTAGAGGCGCAAAACAATTACATCCCAAAAGTAGACAAATCTAAATCTAAAACAAAATGGCCAAAATGGTTTAATAGATCAATTAAAAAAAATATTCAGAGAAAAAAGGCACTTTTCAGAGCGTTTAAAAGGGACCAAAAACAAAGCACACAGAAAGAGTACTTGGAACTGCAAACACAAGTCAAAAAGGAAGTTAGGAAGGCCAAGAGAGAGATAGAAATCAATATTGCTAAGGGGGCTAAATCCAATTCCAAAATGTTTTTCCAATATTATAACAGCAAGAGAACATTCAAAGAGGAGGTTAAATGTCTAAGAGACACAAATGGCAAAATCATAGATGAAGAAAAAAAAAAATAGCAAATATATTAAATGATTACTTTTCACAGGTTTTTACAAAGGAGGACACTGACAACATGCCCCACATATCGACCTGTTCCTATCCAGTTTTAAATGACTTTCGCATAAGAGAGGCAGAAGTGTTAAAGGGACTAGGAACTCTTAAAATAAACAAATCCCCTGGGCTGGATGAGATCCTACTCAAAGAAATGAAAGAAGTTATTTACAAACTGCTAACCAAGATCATGCAACAGTCTCTTGACAACAGGGGTTGTACTGACAGACTGGAGAATTGCAAACGTAATACCGATGCACAAAAAGGGAGACAAAACCGAACAAGGTAACTAGACCAATACACAGGGCCAGACGGAATACGCGCCCGCTGATTTTTGACGAAAATGCGCAGAATTCACTCAAGACCGCAGAAAATGTAAATAAAGTAGAATTCCTGTGGAATTCAATGTACTAAAATGATACGCAAAATAAAGTATTGCCAAAATTAGTCCATGGGATCGTGCTCAACAATTTCCAGGCGATTTCTATGAAGACGGGGTATGCTTTTTTGTACATTTTATCAGCACTTGATCACAGAATGGCCACCTCTCGTTTGTAAGCTTTCTTATGTTCTCATGTTCTTAATTATCACAGCAAGGGACATGCTCTCAGTATTGCTGTGAAAGACCTTTATCATGTAATTTTATCTTAGGTTCCAAATAAAGTAAACCACCAGCGAAGTCTATTGAAGGCAAGCACTGTACGCAGTTAAACCTTTGGGTTTGATGCCTTTCCTTATCACTCTTCTAAAAAATGCAACTTAAGCCAAAATTGTCATTTCTTATGGATATTGTTCTAAGCTGCAATTTTAGAAGGGACAGCATTTTTACTGTATGGCCTCTTGTATAAAGAAAGCAGAAATGACATCAGAAGAGGGTTGTAACTATAAAAAACAAACAGTCATGGGCATTACAGCCCATTGTAGTGACCTACTACAAACGAGCAGGAGAACTTAAAGAATACTGCTACTGTGCTTTCTCTACTGCAGTAAAAAGCAGGCAGGAGAATAATGATCATGCTATGGCTATTGTTTTTCTAAGCAGTGATTTACAAGATAACTTGTTCATTACCCTTCATTACCCTTCTATTTTACTATTAACATAATATGAGGCTGTATTTTCATTTTAAAATTAAGCAATCCAGCTGTAGTTATTTTTGTACACGGTGCTTTTCATTCACAAACACAAAAAGCTGATTACATATACATGCATTGCTGTACTTATGGTTACAGATAATTGGGCCTAAGCATGAAAGGGTAACAATGTCACAAAAGAATAATAATAAGAAAAGGCATTTAAGGAGGGATTTCATGGGAATAATACAGTGGCATTAAACAGAATTTGTCCATAGTAAACCCTGTGTATCTGATTTAAATAGGCTAGCTATTTCCCTGTATAATGTGTGAATAACACCCCTCATTGTTCTTGATAAACTTGGTATTGATTTTTTTTGGTATCCCTTACATTGTTGGTATAAACTAAAGATATTGGTGTCAGCTGTTCCTGATCCAAAGGATAAGAAACAAGTCTGCCACTCAAACAAATTAAAACAGACATCACTGCATCCACCTATAGGAAAAACAGATCTAAACATTCCTCACAGCATTTCATAACTTTGTGTTAGGAAATTGCTAGGTACACTGTTCCCCTGATTAACAAGGATATGTGCCTTCTGCCATTTTCTTCATAACTTGCTTAATGTTTGTACTGCACTAAAAATCCCATTCAAAAAGTACACTACAGTGCTCTTTGCAGAGTTCTGTGTTCAGAAATAATGGTTTAACCTATACCTTCATCTGGAAAGTATCATCAATACAGTCTGTGTACATTACTTTAATCAAAACCCTGTATTACATAGATCTACAGTAGTATGGATTTTATTTTTCATGTATAGTTCCTCAATATTTTTATATTATGGGTCACTCTCTGATTATCGGGTCTGATTTGTGACATAGTAGTGTCCATGTTGCACCGCTCTCACACAAATTGACTTCAGTGATCAAGGTGACCCTTATCCATAATAACCTTAAAAAGTGCCTAATCATATACAGTATTACTAAAAAGAATCAGCTTGGATATACCACCACAGGAATAAAAAAGTCATGTCAACAGTGTATTTTTGTTTTTTTAACATCTATTGTTACCATACATGATATGCAGTCTTTTACACAAACATCTTAAATGTTTAACAAAACAGATGTGAACCTTGTTTTACTCTTATAAAAGTTTACTGTGGTAATCTTGCAGATTTCTATTCATCTGTGTGAAAATTCAGCTTCAACAGCCGATATCAGCATGCATTTAATTATGATAGAGTAGTTCAGAGTATTGATCAGTTTGGACTCCTGTGTTTTGGATTACCGTATTTAAATTTATATGAATTTGGTATTTAATAAATCATGAATTTGAGTCAGTATCCGTAATGGATTGCACTGCATTGAAGGTAAGACTTATTAAATGTCCATTTCCTATGCGTCTCTCGGATCCTCACCTCCTTGTCCATGCTCTCCAGGTCTTCCTTGCACAGGGTGTACAGGGGCATCGACTCCGACATGCTCGGCTGTCGTTCCCTCCGCGAGGGGCCTGGCTGCTCATCATCCTGGCTCGAACACTGAAGCTCCTCCTCACCCAAGTGCTGGTGGGGCTGCACCACCCTAGACAATGACAAAGATCCACGCAATAAACAATACAGACCATAAGGGAGAGAAACTGGGAAAAGCAAAGTATTTATACGAGAATGGAGTTACCAGAGAGAGAGGGTTATGTTGATCTATGTAGTAAATTAAAGTGGATATTCCTGTTATTCAACCATTTTCAATTACTTAATACCCCCCCCCCCCACCCAATTTCCTGTGACACATGTGTATTGTGAGGGTCCCAGGGCCTAGTCTCTTCGCCGGGTGTAATATTTCCAATATCATTTAAATAATAATTTAATATTATCATCTCATATCATCAAAACTGTTTTGCTCTTGAAAGCTTCTGCATGAAGCTATCTTTAAAAAAGATACCCACTGTAAGCACTGAATAGAAACTTGCACAATGACAGCAGTAGGGCTGCTAGGATTACATCAAAAATCGATTTTTCAATCGATTCCATTCCTCATTATATACAATCGATATAAATACTGGATAAATTGATTAAATAATATTTTTGTAATGCGCATAATTAATAACATTATTTAAGTTAACCAATGAAACTGCACCGAACCTGCCTTATTTACAGTATTTCTGCCAGGCAAGGAGTGGGTGTGCTCTTCTTTCCCTGCTTGTGTTAATTAGCATCTGATTTGCTGCTACCATCCTACCAGCGAATCAGTTTTGAAAATGCTTTGTAAGTACACAACCTCTATGTATTCGATGTAAACAAAAAGCGCGCCGCCTTGGATCCAGAGCAGGACGACAGGCTTGTATTCCTGGCAAACATGTAAATAAATTGTGCACACTGAAGAAAACTCACTGTATATACAGTGCCTTGTGAAAGTATTCGGCCCCCTTGAACTTTGCGACCTTTTGCCACATTTCAGGCTTCAAACATAAAGATATGAAACTGTAATTTTTTGTGAAGAATCAACAACAAGTGGGACACAATCATGAAGTGGAACGAAATTTATTGGATATTTCAAACTTTTTTAACAAATAAAAAACTGAAAAATTGGGCGTGCAAAATTATTCAGCCCCCTTAAGTTAATACTTTGTAGCGCCACCTTTTGCTGCGATTACAGCTGTAAGTCGCTTGGGGTATGTCTCTATCAGTTTTGCACATCGAGAGACTGAAATTTTTGCCCATTCCTCCTTGCAAAACAGCTCGAGCTCAGTGAGGTTGGATGGAGAGCATTTGTGAACAGCAGTTTTCAGTTCTTTCCACAGATTCTCGATTGGATTCAGGTCTGGACTTTGACTTGGCCATTCTAACACCTGGATATGTTTATTTGTGAACCATTCCATTGTAGATTTTGCTTTATGTTTTGGATCATTGTCTTGTTGGAAGACAAATCTCCGTCCCAGTCTCAGGTCTTTTGCAGACTCCATCAGGTTTTCTTCCAGAATGGTCCTGTATTTGGCTCCATCCATCTTCCCATCAATTTTAACCATCTTCCCTGTCCCTGCTGAAGAAAAGCAGGCCCAAACCATGATGCTGCCACCACCATGTTTGACAGTGGGGATGGTGTGTTCAGGGTGATGAGCTGTGTTGCTTTTACGCCAAACATAACGTTTTGCATTGTTGCCAAAAAGTTCGATTTTGGTTTCATCTGACCAGAGCACCTTCTTCCACATGTTTGGTGTGTCTCCCAGGTGGCTTGTGGCAAACTGTAAACGACACTTTTTATGGATATCTTTAAGAAATGGCTTTCTTCTTGCCACTCTTCCATAAAGGCCAGATTTGTGCAGTATACGACTGATTGTTGTCCTATGGACAGAGTCTCCCACCTCAGCTGTAGGTCTCTGCAGTTCATCCAGAGTGATCATGGGCCTCTTGGCTGCATCTCTGATCAGTCTTCTCCTTGTATGAGCTGAAAGTTTAGAGGGACGGCCAGGTCTTGGTAGATTTGCAGTGGTCTGATACTCCTTCCATTTCAATATTATCGCTTGCACAGTGCTCCTTGGGATGTTTAAAGCTTGGGAAATCTTTTTGTATCCAAATCCAGCTTTAAACTTCTCCACAACAGTATCTCGGACCTGCCTGGTGTGTTCCTTGTTCTTCATGATGCTCTCTGCGCTTTAAAAGGACCTCTGAGACTATCACAGTGCAGGTGCATTTATACGGAGACTTGATTACACACAGGTGGATTCTATTTATCATCATTAGTCATTTAGGTCAACATTGGATCATTCAGAGATCCTCACTGAACTTCTGGAGAGAGTTTGCTGCACTGAAAGTAAAGGGGCTGAATAATTTTGCACGCCCAATTTTTCAGTTTTTTATTTGTTAAAAAAGTTTGAAATATCCAATAAATTTCGTTCCACTTCATGATTGTGTCCCACTTGTTGTTGATTCTTCACAAAAAATTACAGTTTCATATCTTTATGTTTGAAGCCTGAAATGTGGCAAAAGGTCGCAAAGTTCAAGGGGGCCGAATACTTTCGCAAGGCACTGTAGTTTGCACTTCAAAATGAACAGTTAAACCTGGGAATAATACGGTTTCTGTTTTTTACAATGTACTTTTCAAACCGGGCTGCGTTCTGTGTTTCGTGATTGATGACCACATCTAGTCGATGTAAGTACAATCAGTGCTGCCCACAGCTTATAAAACTAATGTGTATTTGAGGAGATTTTTGAAATCGGGTATCTGTCATTGTAACTGGATATTTTGAGTCAGATTCCGGTTCCCAAACTATTTCGAAAAACATGTCTGTGTGTTAGTGTGTGAGCAGAAGGAAGGGGGAGAGGGGTTGGCATCTTATATACATATAAACAAGCACTAGTGCTACAGTTCTGTCAACATAAAAAAGATTAGAAAGAACACAACAATCACAGAGCAAAAAATAACTAACTAAACTCATGACAGCCATGATCAGATAGTAGTCCAAAACAAGGACAACAAAATGCAAATATATATAGTCTAGCTAAGTGCATGTTTTTTGTTTTGTTTATAAGTATGAAATGTCCATTATAGTTATCAAATGTATTAGACAGTAATTAAAAGTCTTTGATAATTAATTGCTTGGGGCTTTTTAATAATCAGTTTTATTAAAAACATAATGGTACTCATTCCTGTTCGTCCGTTCCAAAGCAGGAACTGGGTACCCAGTTTCAAAGGATTGCACATCTCTAGATAAAACATTTTTATGCCAGTACTCCTACAGTACCATGCAGAAAGCTATATTAGTTAATTACCCCTCACATTTGTGCACAAGCTTTTACTGAACAGCAATGATATTAAAATAATCACGTCACCTCGGGGGGCAGGGGCAAACATGTATGTGGGCGGTACAATCATCGATATTTATTCAAATGATTATATTTTGTGTGCCCAATTAATTGATTGCTATTTGCTTAACTGACAGCCCTAAACAGTAGTTATCATTATTTGTCCGACAAACTACAGTAATTTACAAGAAAAAAAGATGACCCCTGAGCCCACACAAATGCCCCTAGGATGTTGTATATTTTGTCTAATGATTATTTTCTAAACAAGCTGCAATAAAAATAGCAGGTACACAGAAAATAACCTGGAAGTTTGATATTGGAAAGAGATGAGTTTAGAGACTGGTTTCATTATGAAGCTAAAAACATGGCCTTAGTTTTACCATTAAAAAAACAAACAAACAAACAAAAAAAACAACATGCGAAATACATGAAAGCAATGCACATCCCAGAAAAAGATTTTAATGCCTTTATTCTTGTGACCTTCATTTTCAACCACACGTCATCTTTTTGGTGCTCTCCTGTCAATGCATTTCTATATGCAAAATGTAAACAACAATCCGACCAGAAAATAACCAACTGCCACAGAAATCTTTCAAGCCAAACAACTTCATGGGTCATACACATAAATTGGCTCAGAGCAGGTAGTTAATTCACAACAAAACCTCTGGGTCACTGTATGTAAATTTGGATGATGTTTTATTGATTGGATTTTGATTGTGTTAATGACATTTGTATAATGAATGCTATGTAACATATAAAACTATATCATGTCCAATTAATTATACAGCTTGAGACTGGTTTGCTTTTGTTAAGTAATTAAAAGTCAGCTAATAAATTATAATTAAATGGAATTGGTTTAGCAGTCTGATAAACAGTTACTGCTATAAATAAATAAAACAAAAGTAGTTTTCTTGCCTGACACAAATAAACACACACACAAATCTCCAAATACCTGGACAGTTAGGGGTGGGACATCTGTTGCCCATTTTACTACATTCAGACCCTTGTATCCCTGAATATGTAAGTGAAAAATTGTTTTGGGTGCCCCCAAAATGGCATTCAGAACAATGAAGAACACAGTCTGGGGCAAAATGAAGGTCCCACCCAGCACAAAAAAATAAACATTTGCATTAGAAAACAAGTTAATGGATATACAAAGGATCCTCATAATAACACAGAACCTTAACAGTTAAAAATCTCTACAATATCAATTAAAGCCAAATGCTGCAACCTCTATAGTAAGCTAAGTTTGGTGAAGATAGCATATAAGGGACCCTAAAAGGATGAAGAAATGTACATGTTTTTGGTGCATAGCACCAGTACATCACATAAAACTTCTAAGCATAAAATTACAGTATTTATATTTAAATTAGCTGCTAGATGTTCTGGCTAAAAATCAGGCAACCTAAGGCCCTGTCCACACTACACAACCGATCTCGAGAACCGTACTGGAAACTGCTCTAATTAATCCAGCTCAAAACGTCCACACTGAAGTACCGTTTCATGTTTAATCAGGCTTAATGTGTCCACACACCATTAGAATAGTTCAGTTACAATTCCCAGCAGCGCAACGAACCGTGGAAATTAATACGATAGTATCCCACCATGCACTGTATTTTATTTTAAAATAATGTGTTATGCCCCATATTAAGAGGTCCATATTGCTAAAAATAAATATAACAAGTATTGTGGAAAAAGTAAATCCGAACACACACACAGACACACACACACACACAAGTAGGGCTTGAAGTTTTCAGATTTTATTTTTAATCAGTGGAAGTCCCTTTAAACAAATTGAGCTGATTCTGTTTTATAATTAAACTCAGAAAAAGCTGTTTCTTACAAAACAATCTTTGTTTTTACCTTCATATCTTACCTGAGCCTAATTCTGGTCATCTTCATTTTATTTCAAACAGAGCTGTCAAATTACGTAATTTGTTCATCCCCGATCCTACTTTTAACTCGCATTTCATTTTTGCAATCGCCTAATTTAACGTTGTGTTTTTGTTATTTTCCCCACTAGTTTAACAGAGATGTCCTGACAGATTTTTTTAAACATAAAAATGAATATCTAGTGCGGAGTGTACACTGATAGCAAGTTCTTCAGACGAGTATTTCGCCAAACATACCACAAAGCATTTTGGGATATTGGAGGATACACAAAAAAATGTAGTTTGGTATTACAGCGTCCACACTTCTGATAAACCGCACTGCCTGATGCGATCTAATTAGAACCGGACTCGAGACTCAAGTAAGGTATTAAATGCTGCGTAGTGTGGACGCAAACCGTATTAAATGCAACTAATACGGTTTAAAGGCATAGTGTGGACAGGGCCTAAAATACATGTGTTTACTTTTGGACAAAAAAAAAAATGCAATATAGTAGTTAGTAAAACTGGGCCACTACTTTCCACAACAAATTATAGGGGGATACTGCAATAAACAGCACTAATTTTACAGCCACCTGGAAGAGAATCGAGATAGAAATTGAAATTATTGCAGGTAATTATTTCTCATTTATGGCAGTTTGAATCACTACCAAATTGAAAATCTGACTTTAAAACAACAAAAACTAAAAATAATAAAAGTGACTATTTGACTTTGTTATTGAGAGTTTAAAATGAAATCAAATGTATTTTAAAATTAAAAATGTTCTACATTACCGGTTCAAAGAACCCCACTCCAAAAGCTTAAAAAAAAAAAAACATTTTTATACATTTACGCATTTTCTTCCTAAACTGCACCTATTTAAAAAGCTTTGGAAATATGCAAATATTTAACATTACGATCAAATGATCTAAAATCTGCATAGGTCTCAAATCACCAAAGCACTAATGTTCAGACACTGACAAGCAGAGCTGCTTTTAAGCCTCACCGCATAAAAAAAAAAGACAATAATGAAATGTGTGATTTTTTTTTTTTTTTTAATTAGCATTTTAAACAGCTTACATAATGAAATGTCTATGAAAATCAATTTAATATAAAAATCCCTTTAAGCTGTCTGCATTATGACATAGCACTGCCTCCCTAAGTAGACAGCAAAGGACAATATATTATCTGCACAGTGCTACAGGAGATTATTCCACGAGAACCAAAACACAGTGAAATGATAATTTAAAATAACTAAGAGCAACAGAAGGCACAACAATGGCAAAGCTTAGAATGATCCCTAAGCATTAAATATATATAAAATATAAATACACACACATACACTGTATTGACTTGCTGAACTTTTAAACTAATAATTAATGCTTGGCAGGAGTATATGACATATGCATATTCCAGCAATTCATTCATTACACTCCCTCTATCACAGATATTTGTTGTAAACATTAAACTGGAGATTTGCAACGTTTCCATTTGTTGTAAAATGTTCCATTGAAAATGGAAAACATGACAAATTCAAGAGACATCCACTAGGAGGGGCTGTACAACGTGATTCCTCCTCTTTATCCTTGAATTTTGTGAGAGAACCCGCAGATGAAGATGAATGGTCTCGAGGTGCTGAAATATTGCTTTCAGTACAACCTGAAAAAAACTGAACTCCACTGCTTTTGGTTTTGAGCCGAAGCAGACCAGTAGCTTCTTAAACTGGACTGTCATCTGTGGCCAGTAATCAACATTATTTCTCTCACCTCCAAGCCAGCATCGCTCAGCAGATGCTCAGCAGTGCTTTTAATACTGTGGTTCGTATAGTGACGAGAGAGGGGTGTTTCCAGTGATACGCGAGGCATCATTGAAGTGAGTCGATTTAATCCCACTGGTTTTATAGTATACCAGATAGCTTCATTTAAGTGGCAGAAGTGAATTTGGCGAGGGTGAAGGACAACAACTACCGGCACCGGGGGGTATTTTAGTGATGTATTTTTTAAAACTAATGCCAGGCCATGTGTAAATGAATATCCAGCTAGACTTTATGCACCAGACCAGAGGGTGTGTTGCTGGAAAGAGCAGTTGAGTTTCGTAGCTTTTCCAGGTCAGTGGTAGTAATGCGCGGATGATGAGCTGTGGTGTCGTTGCCTCCTTTTTTGTATCTTAAGTTTTGACAAAAAAATAATTCTTGGCATTTTTAAATGCCTGGTCACTAACAAGGCTAACATTGCGGTTTATGTCACCACTGTTTATGTAGCGATTGAGACCAGCACGGAG
The DNA here is from genome assembly GCF_902713425.1 of Acipenser ruthenus. Lineage (NCBI taxonomy): Eukaryota > Metazoa > Chordata > Actinopteri > Acipenseriformes > Acipenseridae > Acipenser > Acipenser ruthenus. Next base: position 34,514,348 of record NC_081192.1, read on the forward strand.
GCCAACAAAGTTAAGAATTGAGTACTCTTGACCAGCTGAATTACGCACAGAAGCATACATTGTTCAAGAGAAACTGTTTTTAAGCCCATTACCATTCCTTTTTGTTTCGTCCAATCAATAAAAAAACCAGCTGCCCAAATAGTTGTTGTTTTTGAGTTTGCTTCATTCTTGTTTTCTTCAATTTCATTAAGTTGACAGAGGGGGTCAGCAGAGCAGGAAGGGTTAAGAGTGACAGAGAGAAGGCGATAAAGTAGTGGTCAGAGATGTCAAGAGGAGTGACAGAGGGCGGGGAGCAAGCAGTCCCTGGTGAAGACGAGGTCCAGTTGACAGCATGCTGGGTGAGTGGGGGAGGAGAGACAGAAGGCAAAGGAGTGAAGAAGGGGAATAAATCCAGCAGCAACAAATATGAACTTGCTGACTTTGACTGATATTTGAATTAAATGTTTCCTTCAGCTGGGCCATCATCTCTTGATATGCCTGAGCCTGTTCCTTAATTGTTTCATGGTCTTCCACTTCTGTTTGGTCTTCCAACCTTCTTTACCTTCTGAGCTACATATAAGAACATAAGACCGTTTACAAACGAGAGGAGGCCTTTCGGCCCATCTTGCTCATTTGGTTGTTAGTAGCTTATTGATCCCAGAATCTCCTCAAGCAGCTTCTTGCAGGATCCCAGGGTGTCAGCTTCAACAACATTACTGGGGAGTTGGTTCCAGACCCTTACAATTCTCTGTGTAAAAAAGTGCCTCCTATTTTCTGTTCTGAATGCCCCTTTATCTAATCTCCATTTGTGACCCCTGGTCCTTGTTTCTTTTTTCAGGTCGAAAAAGTCCCCTGGGTCGACATTGTCAATACCTTTTAGAATTCTGAATGCCTGAATCAGATCATAACTTTTGTGACAATTTCCTTCTCTTCAGTGGAGATTCTTGTATTGCCTCCAATGCCTTGTTTATTTGTGAAATCTCATGTTCCTTTTCAGCTTCGAAAATGTAGCTTTCAGGTTGTTTGTCTTAAACAGCATGAGGGCTGGATTCTCTGGAACTCGACTCGGGGTCACTGTGTTGAAGATGATGTTTGGTCTTGGTCAGGAGAACGATGGACTAGCAACTTCATACAAGGGTAACACAACATCTGGCCATACACAAAGTTCAGCTTCTGGTGGTCCTTGACCTGCTTCTCCACGATGCTTTGCAAATGGGTCACAGCATGCTTTGATGTCTTTAACGCCAAGAAAGTCATTGGAAGTACTTGCCATTTATGCAACAAATTGTCTTAAAAAAACTGCAAGAATTTTAGCTACAAACATATACTGTCAAGAATGTTAAACAGTATAATAAATAAATGTTTTTTGAAGAGTACCAGGTTTAAGGACACACCTTAGTTGAGTTTTCTTATTTTTCACTTTATAAAGGGCACATTTCAGTATTGATCTGTATTTAATTCACCTGTGCTACACTTTAGTCACATGTGTTAATAGGCCAAATTGGTTCATTAATTAACATGAATCTGTTACAGCTGCATCAGTTCACTACAGCTTCGATGCAACAGCTGCACTGACTTTTTAAACTTTAAACAATAAAATAGTGGCCATTAGAAACCAAATCACATTGACGCCTTCTACTCAGGAGGCTCCTAGTACACTGCTCCTAACGACTATAGATACCTTGCAGGACTTCTCTCCAATTACCTTAGATGAATTGGAAACAATAGTTAAGCAGATGAGAACCACTACCTGTTCCCTTGACCCAATTTCTACTACACTCTTAAAATACAATTTAATACTGTTAGCAACCACATTTAAACTGTAAATGGCTCACTTTCATCAGGTACAGTTACACTAGCAATTAAGGTATAGTGCCTTGCATAAGTATTCACCCCCCTTGGAATTTTCCACATTTTGTAGTGTTACAACCTGGAATTAAAATGGATTTAATTAGGGTTATGTGTCACTGATCTACACAAAATAGTCCATAATGTCGAATTGGGGAAAAAAATCTACATATTTTTCAAAATTATTTACAAATAAAAAACTGAAAAAGGCTTGATTGCATAAGTATTCACCCCCTTTGCTGTGACACCCCTAAATAAGCTCTGGTGCAACCAATTGCCTTCAGAAGTCACATAATTAGTTGAATGGAGTCCACCTGCATGCAATTAAAGTGTCACATGATCTCAGATTAAATACACCTGTTTCTGGAAGTCCCCAGAGTTTGTTAGAGAGCATATCTAAACAAACAGCATCATGAAGACCAAGGAGCTATCAAAACAAGTCCGGGATAAAGTTCTAGACAAGCACCAATCAAGGTTGGGTTATAAAAAAATATCCCAAACTTTGAACATGGAAAGAATATGGCCCAAACGCGACTCTGCCTAGAGAAGGCCGTCCACCAAAATTCAGTGACCAGGTAAGGAGGGCATTAGTCAGAGAAGCAACCAAGAGGCCAATGGTAACTCTGAAGGAGTTGGAGAGATCCACAGCTGAGATGGGAAAAACCGTCCACGGGACAACTATAACCCGGGCATTAGTCAGAGAAGCAACCAAGAGGCCAATGGTAACTCTGAAGGAGTTGGAGAGATCCACAGCTGAGATGGGAAAAACCGTCCACAGGACAACTATAACCCGGACGCTCCACAAAGCTGGGCTTTATGGAAGAGTGGCGAGAAGAAAGTAATTGCTGAAAAAAACCCATATCAAATCCCGTTTGGATTTTGCCAAAAGGCATGTGGGAGACACAGCACACATGTGGAAAAAGGTTCTCTGGTCTGATGAGACCAAAATTGAACTTTTTGGCCTTAGCGCAAAACGCTATGTGTTGCGCAAAGCCAACACTGCTCATCACCCTGAGAACACCATCCCCACGGTGAAGCATGGTGGTGGCAGCATCATGTTATGGGGATGCTTTTCATCGGCAGGGACTGGGAAACTGGTCAGGATTGAAGGCAAAAAAATACAGGGAAATTCTAGAGGAAAACCTGTTTCAGTCTGCAAGAGGGACTGGGCCGGAGGTTCACCTTCCAGCAGGACAATGACCCTAAACACACAGCCAAAGCTACCATGGAGTGGTTTAAAAACAAGAACCTGAATGTCTTAGAATGGCCCAGTCAAAGCCCAGACCTCAATCCAATTGAGAATCTGTGGCAAGACTTGAAAATTGCTGTTCACCAACGGTCCCAATCCAACTTGACAGAGCTTGAGCAATTTTGCCAAGAAGAATGGGCAAAAATTGCAGGATCCAGATGTGCAAAGATGGTAGAGACTTACCCAAAATGACTCACAGCTGTAATTGCTGCCAAAGGTGCTTCTACCAAGTATTGACTCAGGGGGGTGAATACAAATGTCTTTTTTTTTGTTTAATTAACTCACAATAAAAAATATTTTGCACCTTCAAAGAGTTAAGTATGTTGTGTAAATCAAATGGTAAAAATCCCAATTAAATCCATTTTAATCCCAGGTTGTAACACTACAAAATGTGGAAAAGTCCAAGGGGGGTGAATACTTATGCAAGGCACTGTAGCTGTGGTAAAACCAGTACTTAAACATACTTTGGATCCATAAGTAACTATAGGCCAATTTCCAATCTACCTTTTTTAGACAATTTTATAAAGAGTGGTTTCAACCCAACTAGAGAAGTATATCGCTCAAAATTGAGTCATGGAGAAATTTCAGTCTGGATTCAATAGGGCTCATAGCACCAAAACAGCCCTTGTAAGAGTAGTTAACGACCTGCTCTTAAGCTCTGACTTCAGTATTAGTTATCTTCGATCTAAGTGCCACATTCGACACTATAGACCACTCCATTCTACTTAACTGCCTTGAATACCCTGTAGGACAGACACTGTTTGTTCGTGGTTTAAGTCCTATCTTGCAGACAGATTCCAGTTTGTCTCTTATGGGAAGGACATATCTGAAAGGTCTGATGTCCTATATGGGGTCCCACAGGGGTCTATCTTGGGCACACTGTTGTTCTCACTATATATGCTTGCTCTGGGTGACATTATCCATAGACATGGGGTGCAGGGGTTTCGCTGTCGCTCGTCACTCTCGTAACTTGCGAATGTTTTTTGAAAGTGACGACAAAAAAAAATGTGGAATCGTCACTAGTGACGATCGTTTCTGTTTGTACTATAAAAAAAATCCCTTTTGTTAAAGTCACACACAACGTCTCGTTCTTCAAAAGAAGGGATCGCTAAACCATAGAGTCACTGCTGCTGATCGGATCAGCGCCTCAGCATCATCGATTCATTGACTCTGCAACATTCTCATCCCGTGGTAGGCGACGTAAATGCAGTCAGCGCCTCAGTTTCATGTTGCGTGTCAGTTACCATGGTAACCCAGACCGCTTCACGAGGCTGTACTAGGTGCTGCTGTAGCTTTCAGCCTCACATTATTCTTTGCAACCTGACAGCTTCTGCTGCTGAGCTTTCACGACTACGCGCTTTCGTGTGTCCCTCTTCCCCAGACCAGACGTAATCAATACCAATACGTAGTAAATGAATACATTTAGTATTACCATGACATGTCTGACGACAGGCTAATCTTTTTTACTTGTTTGTTTATACTTGCGTTTTCATAATTAAACTCCCGTGTTTTTATTCTCCAGTCCAGTAGAATGCGCTCACACCCTCCCTGGTTACAGTCAGTTTCACAGTAAAGCCTGGACGACAACATCAGGCTTGTTAACAACATGGCCCGGCGGAAATATAACCTCGTATCCCTGTTACACCCGACCATTACTTCTGGAAGAATAAGTAATAAGCTTCGGCAGTGACTGTTGAAATATAGGTTATTACAGTTGTGCTTAAAAATACTGTGTGCAGAAGATTTATGAAACGAAAACGCATCATTAACTAAAAAAAAAAAAAAAAGAAAAAGTAGCCTACGGTAACGTTAAAAATATGTGAAATGTGTCTGACCAAAAATGCTAAAATTCAGGGCCAAAATTATTCTGTATGTGTTAAGCACCAACTGTCTCTTGACCATTTCGCCAGTAAGCCTATAACGAGCATGATAAAATTATATATATACAGGGTATGTGGTTTTATACGGCGCTGTATATATGCCTACAATACATCTTGCACTGAGAAAACACCACTGGAATCGGAATAAAGGAAATTATGCAATACAGTTCACATGCAGCATGGTTTTGGCAAGTAGCATTTTCTAAACTATATAATTATGTGCAGTATTAAAATAAGTTAAAAACATAGCAAATCCACAAAACCAACGAAATACATAGTGTATATTTGACATTTTATTTGTAGTGTTCAGTGTAACACGGGCCTATCGTTTAACCTTGAAAAAATTTCAATAAAAGTACCTGAAGCAGATATACGCGTTTATCATATCAACAACACCAACGTGTGTTGTAAAAGAATAAAGCAAAACTTGCTTTGAAAACTATACAAAATATTTACTTGGTGGCTAAGAATGAAAAATGTCAAGATAAATATGCAATTTTTTATATGGAAATTGTCAAAATAAAAGGGGAAGCTGGAATAATTTACCAGTCAGGACAACGGCTTTTAAATACTACTACTATTAAACTGTATCTGTTGGTAATGTGGTTTCTTCTAGCAGTTTTCAAACTGGGGTACACGTACCCCTGGGGGTACTCGAGAAAAATTCTGAAATGGCAGACAACACATTTTATTTAGTACCACTTGCCAATCTACTGCAAACTTTTGTCATGTAATCAACGTTTAATCGCCAACACCAGACTGATGTGCTGTGACAGAGCGTTCAGTGCACACACGACTAATTTACATATTAAATATGTACATTTTAAATAAGCCCTGTTGTTTAAATGTAATATAAGTTGGGCGGTTACTGCAGTCTGTCTGGGATACAAAAAAAGACATTTTAAAAAACTAAAAGCCTAGTCTTTAAATCATTTTATTTCCTGTGTGCGTTCATGCCTGCAAGTCGATATTTATTTTAAAGTTTATTGTAACTTAATATTATTGGTTCATTTCAAAATACAGAATGCATAGCCAGTCAGAAACCGCAGTATTGTCATGCGGTCTAGTTTTCTATTTTTTTTTTTTTTTAATAATTTAGTCGTTGCCAATTAGTTTTTTTTTTTTATTATTATTTTCTCCCCAATTTGAAATGCCCAATTATTTTTTAGGCTCAGCTCACCGTTACCACCCCTGCGCTGACTCGGGAGGGACGAAGATGAACACACGCTGTCCTCCGAAGCGTGTGCCGTCAGCCGCCCGCTTCTTTACACACTGCGAACTCACCGCGCAGCCGCCTCAGAGCTACAGCGTCGGAGGACAACGCAGCTCTGGGCAGCTTACAGGCAAGCCCGCAGGCGCCCGGCCAGACTACAGGGGTCGCTGCTGCGCAGTGAGCCGAGGACACCCTGGCTGACCTAACCCTCCCTCCCCCCGGGCGACGCTCGGCCAATTGAGCGCCGCCCCCTGGGAGCTCCCGTCCACGGTCGGCTGTGGAATAGTCTGGACTCGAACCGGCGACGTCCAGGCTATAGAGCGCATCCTGCACTCTAGTGAATGCTTTTACTGGATGCGCCACTCGGGAGCCCCCATGCGGTCTAGTTTGACATGCCGTACGTCTGGTGTGAGAGTAGTAAGAGTTTTTAGCTTTCAATCCAGTGAAAAAATGTGGATTGTTTGCTCAATATTAGTACATTACTAGCAAAGGGCGATCAAGACGAAATACCACCAAAGATTAAAAACGCCAAAAATGTCTTGCGACTGAAGCTCTCTCCAATTTCCCTGCCATCATCAGTGATTTGCGTGGTAACAAGCAGGGATATCCATTACACTGATACTAGGTAAGCGTTTTATTATTATTTTCTAATTAGCATCAGTACTGTACGTTTTAGTCACCAATAATTTAAAAATGCCAGTAATATGTTTTCGTATTGAGGTCAGCTGTAGAGGTGCGTGGATAGTGAACTTTTCTTTGCCTTCTTTTCTATAACTTTATCATCAATATAAATACATGATTGCGGTAAACTTGTGCGCGCAAATTAAAAAACAAAACTGTTAGCCAATACTGTAAAATGTTGCAGAAGAAAATCCACTGTTTTTTTCAGCGCGGCCACAGCAAGAGTGAAACAGAACAAACACAACAAGTTGTAGAAGATGAAGACTTGGATTCGGAACACCAGACAAAAAAGAACAAACAAAGCTCACAAGCATCAGATAAAAGAAAAAGAAAATATGCAGCAAAGTTTCAGCCTTATTGGAAAACTCTGTTTCCATGGGTTGTATATAATATTCTAAAAATGTTTTTTTTTTCCTTTTATTGTAAAAAGACATACATGGTATAAGTAATTCATAATGCATTCTGTGTCTGTATGTAGCTTTTTAGGGCAAATAAATCTGGTTCTTGAGTTTTAATGTTCTAAAACTTTACAGCTGTAAATTACCAATTTATTTAAACTGTAGAGCATTATTAAAATGGTTTAATTAAATAATTGTTTTGGTCAATACAGTGATTTAAGGTATAAAATAAAAACAGGATTCATAACACCCTTGAAGACTTGAGCTGTGCGCCAGTAGTGACTACTGAATATCTTGAGTGACTAATGTTTTTAGAAAGTATTAGTCACTAGTGACTACAAAAATCTAGAACCCAGGGGAAACCCTGATGGGGTGAATTACCATTGTTATGCAGACAACACACAGCTTTATTTGTCCATAAAGCCAGGATATACTTGTGCTGGCGGGCTACTTGTTACGGCTTGTCTAGCAGATATTAAAAAAAATAAAAAAAATAATGTGGTATTATAAGAGCCTCAGCTTAGTAACTTATCTTCCGGTCTTAGATAAAAAATAAAAAACTATCTGCTTTGTCATTTGAGAAATATATTTTGCGAAATACTGCAAAAATTAGGAGACATAATTTCCATATGTGATGCCGAGAGACATGCATGCATTTGTATCATCCAGAATTGATTACTGTAATGCACTCTTCTCTCGTATCCCAAAAACTGTGCTATTTCGACTTGAGCTCGTCCAAAACACAGCCGCTAGAATCCTAACTAAAACTACCAAAAGGGAACATATTACCCCTGTTCTGGCTTCTTTACATTGGCTCCCAGTGGAGTTTAGAATTGATTTTAAGATTTTGCTGCTAACTTGTAAAACCCAGAATGGCATGACACCCGTTTATTTACAAGAGTTACTCACCCCATATGTACCCAGTCATTTACTTAGATCACAGGGTACAGGACTTTCTCACATAGCACCAGTTAAGGAATGCCCTTCCTGCATTTGTTAGGGAGGCTGTGACTGTTACAGCTTTTAAATCTAGATGCAAGTCTTACTTCCATACATTTTAATCCTTGCGTGCCTTTACTGTTTTTTTTAAACACCATTTTCCTGTAGTGTTTTTAGATTGTATTTGATTATGAATTGTTGTTGCCATACAGCGCCTTGAGATGCCTTTGGTGTGAATGCCGCTTTATAAATAAAATTTGATTTGATGATGATTTATAACAAGTACAAATAAATTAACATGTTCCGCCATATATTCCCATACAATTTTTAATAGTACTTAAGTCCACCTATACATAGGAGTTGGTTGAATAACACAATGGAAAAGGTAAATATTGTGTGTTAGTGTATTTTTTTGGTTCAACGTAGTTAAAATGCAAACCTGACCCTATCTTACTGCTCAGCTGATGCAACCACAGTTATTTACTAAATGAGACACATGAAAGTAATTTTATGATGGTACAAATCCATTAACAAAAAGAACTATTTTGGCCCCAGCAGAGGCACCTGGTAGTACCTGAAGGAAGACTGCTCTCCGTGCACCGGCAGTGTGACTGGGGAAGCTGGCAACTGGATGTATGGAGACTGCCTGGAGCTCTGGGAACCCTTCCTGATCAGTTTCCCTGTTACAGGGTCGTAGATCCGTACCTCCGGGCCGGCCTGTACCTTCGGGTGGATGGGAGTTGGGTGGAACAACGGCGCCTGAAATGTACTTTGGATGTCGGGAAATGTGGCAGGACTGTTGGTTCTGAAATAGGAAGAATGGGAAACCCCAACAAGAATGACTATTTGGAACATAAATGTGTTATACATCTACTTTTGCAAACAATAATGCGGCAAGAGAAAGAGGGGAAGAAAAAAAAAATACAACAGTAAACTGCACCAGGGGTTTAACTGAGTAAGTGAAAACAGAATATGTTGCAGTTGCCGGTGTTCTTTTGTGTTTATCGGATAATATCAATTTATTTGTTTCTGGGTTTTATTAGTATTTAGGGGTAAAGCTTGAAATCCAAACCCCAATTTATAAATCAGTTTTTTTTTTTCAAAAGTCCACTATATAGCCATTTCAGTCAAAACAAAAAAAAACAAAACAAACATTAACAATATTTTTTTAGACACAGCTCTTGAACTAAGTGCTTGCTTCGAAATCACTATCCTAACTGCATTTTCTTAGATCATTATCTAGTTGTCTGCATGCCAGACTTCAATTGCTCACTCAGATTACTATCAAGTACCTTCTTTCAGTGCCAGAAAGTTCTCTTTCATCCGAGACATTTCATTCAATGTACCAAATTACTTTATTATTATTATTTTTATTATTATTATGAAGACACTCATCAAAAGCAACTTACAGAAATTAAACAATATAAAAATACTAAAAAAAAACTTAAATGTTTGTTTCTGCAAGAAGGAAAAAGAAAATAGAAAAAGAAATAAGGATACAGAGATACATGGCAGACTAAAAGACATAGCAGACATATAAAAGCAATGAAGAATTACAAACATTTAAAATACATAATTAACTAATAAAATAACACAACACAGAAACACCCTAGAACAGCCAGTGTCCTTTCCCGATGTTCTTACACAATTGCCACACACGCTGCCGCTCTCACCAGCACGGAAGATGAATCAGTAGCAATCCTTAAATTGGAGGCAGCAGAAACAGGTGTGTTATAGCTTCCTAGAAGCACTTGGCAAATTACATTTTATTTTAGGTTTATTTTTCTAATATAGTACTTCACCATCAACTTTATCCAGCATCATCAGACATCCAAACACTATTTACACTATACATTTATAATAGAGAAGAAAACAAACCACTAAACCTACACAGATGAATAAATGCAGTGGGACATTTAATGCCTGTTCCACACACCTATATCCCAGATTGAACCCTTACAGATTAAAAAAAAAAAAAAAAAAAAACACACCCCAAATGCCAGCAATAAGCTGAGGTAAGAAATGGATTTGGATGTAAAGTTACTGGTTATCACTACTTTAATATAAAGTTAATGGCAGTATTTGATCTGCAAATATGCCACAGTTTACTTCTTTAAAATACCCATTTTGTTCCGTCCAAGTTTTTACCTTTGTGTTTTGATGTAGTCCTCCTTCAAAGGGAAAAGCTGTTCTTCCACTCTCTCCCACTGCTCCAGACACCCCCACAACCAGTCTGGGTTGACAATGTGCAGGTGTTTACAGCCCTGGGCTTGTCTTACTTTCTCGGTACCTGGGACAAAAAAGAACCCCCCCAGGTTGTCAGAAAATCAGACAGACATGCAATCAATCACATTTACAGACAACAGTATGATGAGAACCTGACTGAATATTTTTCCAGGCATGTTGAGAAGCAACTACAGAAATAACCAAAATGAGTTTGTGAACAAATAACAAAATATCCCCAGTAGCATAGTCTAATAAGTATGGTCATATCAGATCAAATGGTTGTAAATATGAAGTAATATGGAAACATGAAAAACATATGTACACTATGTCAAAGCATGTCATCTGAATAATTGACATGGCCAGAGGGCAAGGCATTGCGGCAGTGAAATAATTACTTATGTAGCAAATCAAAGAATACAGCTGTGTACCAAATATTAAGACAGTAGCTCAAAGCGTACTGTTTCTATGCAATGGCACCCATTTTAAGTCAAAAGCCAGCCCATTAAGCCTGCAAGAATTAGCACTAGGGCTTCTGTTTTTCAGTTTTTATTAATGTCATTTTTTTTTATTGCCACAGCATATTTCCATGCATTTAAAAAAAAGTCTTCATTAATTGACAAAACAAAAAACTAAGAAATTAAATTACTTTTTTTATTTATATATACAGTGCCTTGCAAAAGTATTCAGACCCCTAACCAATTCTCTCATATTACTGAATTACAAATGGTACATTGAAATTGCGTTCTGTTTGATATTTTATTTTAAAACACTGAAACTCAAAATCAATTATTGTAAGGTGACATTGGTTTTATGTTGGGAAATATTTTTAAGAAAAATAAAAAACTGAAATATCTTGCTTGCATAAGTATTCAACCCCTGTGCTGTGGAAGCTCCCAGTTTACACCAATGAAAGAAATTGCCCTAACGAGGACACAATTACTTTACCATTGGCCTCCACCTGTGAACCATTAAAGTTGCTGTCACATTTTCTGGATAAAAACCCTACTGTTGAAGGATCATTGGTCAGGCTGTGAATCTGAAGGAAAATGAAGACCAAAGAGCATTCTACAGAAGTTAGAGATAAAGTAATACAAATGCATAGATTAGGGAAAGGGTACAAAATAATATCCAAGTGTTTGGATATCCCAGTGAGCACAGTTGGATCAATAATCAGGAAGTGGAAGCTGCATCACACCACCCAGGCACTGCCAAGAAAAGGCCGTCCCTCAAAACTCAGCGCTCAGACAAGAAGGAGACTTGTGAGAGATGCCACAGAGAGGCCAACAATAACTTTGAAGGAGCTACAGAGTTCAGTGGCTGGGAGTGGAGTAATGGTACTCAAAAAGTACCATCTGAAAGCACGTCTGGAGTTTGCCAGAAAGCATGAGAGTGACCCAGCTGCAATGTGGGAAAAGGTTTTGTGGTCAGATGAGACCAAAATAGAGCTTTTTGGCCAAAACTCAAAGCGCTATGTGTGGCGCAAACCTAACACTGCCCATGCCTCAAGACACACCATCCCTACAGTGAAGTATGGTGGTGGCAGCATCATGCTGTGGGTGGGGATGCTTCTCATCAGCAGGGACTGGGCATCTTGTTAAAACTGAAGGAAGAATGGATGGAGCAAAATACAGGGAAATACTGCAAGAGAACCTGCTTCAGTCCGCTAAAAAACTGAAGCTTGGGAGGAAATTCACCTTTCAGCAGGTCAATGATCCCAAGCACAAGGCCAAAGCAACATTGGAGTGGCTCAAGAACAAAAAGGTGAATGTCCTACAGTGGTCCAGTCAAAGTCCTGATCTCAATCCCATTAAGAATCTGTGGCACTATTTGAAAATTGCAGTCCAAGTGTCGTCCAACCAACCTGAACAACCTGGAGCAAATCTGCCAAGAAGAATGGGCCAAAATCACTCCAACACTGTGTGCAAAGCTGGTACATACTTACCCCAAAAGACTTAAAGCTGTTATTGCAGCGAAAGGTGACTCTACCTAATATTAATGTGTGGGGGTTGAATACTTATGCAAGCAAGATATTTCAGTTTTTTATTTTTCTTAAAAACATTTCCCAACATAAAACCAATGTCACCTTACAATAATTGATTTTGAGTTTCAGTGTTTTAAAATAAAATATCAAACAGAACGAAATACCAAATAAGAGTTTACATTATTTAATGTGGCTGCATTATAGTTTACAAGCAATCATTTGAATCCCTTTTTCAGTTTGTAGCACGCAAAAAAACAAAAAATCTTGTAGCACAGTAATAATATTAACAACAACAACAACGTGTTGGACCTGGGGCACTTCATAATATACAATGTGTTTAAAACAGCAGGTTACACTTTCAGTGAGGTTAAAATACTCGCAAGTTGAGCACAGTTCAGTAAATAGTAAATTCACCAAAATTCACTGTAAATACCAAATCAGAATTTGCTTTATTGAACCTGGTTGCATTAAAGTTTACTAGCAATCATTTGAATCCCCTTTTCAGAATTTGTAACAAGCAAATTATTATTATTATTATTATTATTATTATTATTATTATTATTATTATTATTATTATTATTAACAGAAAATATTGGACATGTTATGCTATTAAAAAAATCTTGTAGCACAGCAATAATAGGCCTAATAATAATAATAATAATAATAATAATAATAATAATAAAACAACGTGTTGGACTTGGGCCACTTAGTAATATACAATGCGTTTAAAACAGCAGTCGCTGTATTAATTAAAACTTCACCGGTTACACATTTTAAGGTTAAAATACTCAAGTTGATTGCATTTGTTCAGCAATTGATACCCATGCGTTCTCCTTTTTCATCTGATCTTTATAATCAGCTCTATCGACTGCATATACGCAGGGATAAACACTGAGCAGGTTCTCGACAAAACAACTAGTCATCCATTTTTGTGTTGTAATAACCACAGCAACAAGGTCAGTGACAAGGTCAAAGTTCAGTTGATTTGAACTGTTAGCAACTGCAGTTTGAGCAGGGCGATTGCCGGTAGAAAGTATAAATTGCACAGCGACACAACAGTGATGATCGCCAGTCGCCTTCAAAAAACATACCTGCCACTGTGGTGTATAAGTATGTGAAATTTACCCGCCACAGACCAAATTAACCCGTGTTTGGCAGGTGGGGGGGGTGTTAATTTTGAACCCTGTGGGACTAACAAAAACCACGACTAAGTGTACAATACATGCAAGTAGTAAATACAATAAAGTGTAATTCCACAAGCGAAACAAAAAATCAGATCTAAGATACTTATCTGTTAGTAGATCTTTCTCTCGCTTTCAGGTCGGTGAAAGGAAAAATGATGACAATGTCAAAAACACACAATCACGCTCGCAGTAATACAACACAATACACCCCCAGCACCCACAAAACAGTACACGAACAACTATTTATATAATTTCCCCTTCTCGTCCACCCTCTCCCACAGTCCCAACAGTCCATACTGCATTAAAGCTGTTGCTTGTGGGGCTTATCCTGGAACTGGGGTTGGGACTGACCCTGGGGCTTTGCCAGGAAATAGGGATGAAGCTGATCCTGGGTGTGGTTTTGTGAGTGGGTTGGGAACTGTCTTTGCTAACGATTATTCCGTTTCACTCTAGTCACTTGTGACTGGTGGGAAAAACAGAACAAATTTCTATTCCTGTGGAGTTACTCGCTTCACCGAGACAGCCACTCACATCGCTCACAGTTGGTGTAGACACACCCCTAGATTCCACTGTATGGAACACACCCAAATAAATGCTGAGAAATGTATTGCCCAGTTGATTTATGACCCATTATTAAAAATGTCAAAAGAATCATCAATATATTTCAAAATAAACAATATGGACAACACAAGACACAGAAAAGGTAATGTGTTTCTTGTAAACTTTGGAGGGTGTTGTATAACATGTTAAGCTAGAGCAGGTGTTAAGAACCTCTTGCCTGAATTTGAAGGATTCCTACTTTTTCATGGTACCAACATCATATTGGCTAGGCTAGTAAAAGGTATTGGCAGCGGTCCAGATAAGTTGCGTGTGTACCTGTCATTTTTACGCATTAAAAAAATCGGAGATACGCACTAAATTTAATGCGTAAAAATATGCATAGCAATTTTGCTACACAGCTAGTCTGCCTCCCCTAAAACTTCCACTAATAACTAGGCCTACATCTCCCAGCAGAGTTCCCTCGAAGGCTAAAATGCTTGCATTTTTCGCAATAATTGGCAACAAGATTTGCATCATAAATATCAACCTCAAATTGACTCCAACATCGAGGTAATCATTTTGAGAACATTCTTGTAAAGCATTAACAGAAGCATAGTCACGTCTGTCTTGCTGATTCACTGATTTAACTCTGTAAAAATGCACATTACATTAGTACAGAGCTCGCTCGGGTGCCAGCGTATCTACAGGGTGGGCGAAGCCGGTGTCTGGTGAGTCTGTCTCTAGGAGAGTGCTGCTCTCACTTTGCTGTTTTGAACTTGTCGTATAATTGAATACTAATCAGTGACGCAAAATCTTTCTGCATTATTCAGAAGCATAAATACTCCTATGAACATAAATAAAAATCACAATACTCAGACAGTTTTTGTTTTATTTCCCTTTTAAAAAACGACAATTTCAGAAATA
The DNA here is from genome assembly GCF_902713425.1 of Acipenser ruthenus. Classification (NCBI taxonomy): domain Eukaryota; kingdom Metazoa; phylum Chordata; class Actinopteri; order Acipenseriformes; family Acipenseridae; genus Acipenser; species Acipenser ruthenus. Next base: position 34,529,390 of record NC_081192.1, read on the forward strand.
TCATCATCTCAAGCGTTTTGAAACTGGTAAAAATGTAATCAGAATATTAGTTGAAAAAACAAGTTAATTCATTCATCATGTGACTTCACTCACATCTCTGCTGAAACTCAACATGGCACCTGCACCAACAATGGGAAAAAAAAAAGTTTCAGTAAAAAACAGAGCTAAAAAAAATCTGATTATCTTTGAGGATAGTGGGATACTATTTGGCGTGGCTTTCCTTAAGCAAGTTAAATTAATAATGAATTGCATATGTCATTATTGTTTAGTTTATTTCTTTCCACGCTACCTGCCTTTAATAATGCTATAAATTAGCAATGTTAAACCATCGCAGGTTCTTAATTGAATTATATTATTTTCTGACGAAGAAATGAGCTCAAAGCTATTTTTCTAGCTATACATTCCTTAAAGGAAAGTGATCACTTTACTGTGTAAAGGGTGTAGTCACTACACTACACACCATTGGTTTCATAAAGACATTCTGTCTGGAAACACACCTCTTGTTAAATTTTGCAAACAAGGCAGAATTAACAAAGAAACAATTGGGAGGATGAATTATCAATTTACATTAAATATTTAAATTTTTAAATTACAATCAGGTGATACATAGCAGTGAACCTGTTTTAGAGTAGGTCAACACACCTTTATCAGTGTTTCATATTTTATTCTGGTTATTATTATAATGCCAGTAAAACGCTAAACTTAATTTGTGGAGTACTGTACATAGGATTACTCTCACATGACATTGCTGGACTGTTACTAAACTGTTTCATATTTTTATTGTAATGTCAACAATAAGCTTAACAGGTCTTTTCAAAACACCTTTATTTGTAGACTGAACTATAGTGTCAGTGGAAGACTGTAAATTTGATTCTTGCAACTGTGCTGGACATTTATTTTTCTGAACTGTTGTAATACAATTCTTATGTTTTTTTCTGCTTATCTTAATGCCAGCAATGAGCCAAGTGATGTCTATAAACATGAAACGTACGTTTAAATTGGGAGCGCATGTGTGAGTACATTAATTGTTGTAGCTAGTAATTCACAGTCAGCCAGCATTTCTGTAAATAGCAACACATATAAATGTTCAATAAAATAAACATTTTATTTGTGTCATGGTCGGCAAGGTAACACATTTGCTGTCGGTGTCAGTTTCTCAGCACACAGTACAGTTAGTCGCTCAGTAACGAGGTGCAAATAGGTGATTGATCGATCTGTATGAGCATTTACGAAGGTGCTTTGTTAAAAAAAAAAAAAAAAAAAAAGTAAATCTAACTTTATAACGTGTTTATTTTTTTAGCAAAATAAAATCTAAGGCTATTTTTAGGGACCACAAATGTTGTTGATTCCAACTTCGGCACTTTACATCAGGACTAGCTGACCGCACGCATTTCTGCGTGTCTGGTTTCACATTTTTTAAATGGTCAGTTTGAGAAAGAAACTTTATTCAACAGCTGACCCTGCTTTAGTACAAACCTCACGCTACATACTGTTTTACATAATGGTAATGTTGCTCTTAAATTCCTGTGGCTGATTCCTTGGATGAAGAGATATTATCGACTCATCATCTAACCATGGAATATTGTGCAATTAAATCACTTAAACTCCTGACGGTGAACAATGTAACAAAATCTACTGGGATGCAAGACGCAAGAGACGAAAAAAATCTATGTGTGTTGACTCAAAACTTTATTTACGCACGCTAGATTTGGGTGGTGAAAGATAACATTGGTTTATTGGAGTTCACAAAGACAACGTTTTTCAGCATGGTACGGTATCCTTTTCACGTCCTTGTTTAATTCTTGCTCTTTTTGCTGCATTACAGCCCTTCATTAATTACGTGAAGTTTTCAGAGCATTTTGTTAATGGCAAACGTGCAAGACACAAACCTTAAGTGTATTTTTATTTGTTGCTGGTCTTGTTCTACATTTCCTAAACAATTTTTAATTTGAAGCTACTTTGTTTTTTTACACAACAGTACTTACACATTTGGTCACCATCACAACTGTTGCAAGAAACTGGGGTTCATGTATTCTGCTGGTGTTAACATACATGATGAAGACACGTTAGTGTCGAAACGCGTTGTTTGTTTTACAACTATGTCCTTTTTTTAAACCAATAAAGAGATTTTGATGAAGAATATAAACTACCGGGAGTCAAATATTTAAACCTCTTTGAAGCAACATGATAAATTTCGTTTGGTAAGCCATTTAAATATAGTTTGGCTGAAAAATAATTCAAACATTTCAAAAAAAAAAATATATATATAACAATTGCCGCAGTGCCCAAGCTGCTTGCCGCAATGCCTTAAAAAAAAAAAAAAAAACACCACACCTTACGCCAAAAGTTGCCTGTAAGCCCACCCGTCATTGCCGCCGGTGTCCGTCAGCACCAGCACATCTGATCTACAACCCATTCAAACTTACTCAGCGTCAGCTGGCCCGTTCTGTCACAATTCAATTTAATTCTGTCTAATCTTGTCCTGCGAGAAAATGACTCATGATGGATTATTGTTGCCATTCTTTTTACTGTGTACCTCCCAGCACTAAGTCATGAGAAAGACATACTGTATCAATGGTTAATGACGGGCAAATGGAGGGAGGGATGCTGCGAGACTGAGCTCAATATGACCGCGCTTCCAGGAATTGTCTTTCACACGTGTTCACTGGCAGTGTCACTGTGTGATTTCTCTGTTTGTGAGCACCATGCCCCCTTAAAAATGTTTTAAAAAAATGAAGGAAGAAGAGCTGTCTAAAACGGCAGCGAAGTGTTTTTAAGTAGGGTTGACTTAATGTTCAGGTAAGAAATGGGTGTACAACAATTCGTCCCAGACAATAATAATAATAATAATAATAATAATAATGTGAACTTAGACAGTTAAGTACTGCAGAAACTGTATGTTAAGAGCCACTTGCACAGTTTGCATTCCACTGTGTTTTCATCATTTAGGTATTTTACAAAAAAAGATCATACAGCAGAGGGTTTTCAGGACATTTCTTTAGCAGCTGCAATTTAATTTCTTTTCAATGCTTCGCTGTCCGCTATTTCACACACATCTTACCCCCCCATCCCCCTCCCTCTCAATCTATAAAACACAGGTGTTGATACTGTTGATAGCAGGTAGTAGAAAGTAGGTAGCAAAATGGTCCAGTAGCGGTTTGTTTTTAGATACATAACAATAAAACATTTTTATCTACCGTTTTCATTTTAATGAATAGACCACATAGTGAATTTAAATCAGAAAGTTTCTCTTAGAATCATCATATACTAAATGAAGTAAAGCAATCTTTATAGGAATTTGCCTTGTATATAAAATTTGTGAATATCCTACAAATAATGTAGACCTATATTTAAATTTCCTTTAATTTACAGCTTTGTAAAAAAAAAACAACACATAACATATACTGCATTACACAATCACATATTCTATGATTGTATATGGTATAAAGACATCTGATTCTTTGCTTAAAATTGCAATACTTTAAAAATGAGGTCTGTCATTTGATTAAAAATTTTGATGGGTTAATTTATGGGTATTGGTTGATTAAATCAGGAACGATCTTATAGCGGCTGTCCTGCACAGTAATGCAAAAAATAAATTCTAAAAAAAATAAATAAAGCCCAATGGGAATTTGGACTTTTTAAAAGCATTTTTATTTTTATTTTAGTAAATGTAACACATTTTCACAGAACAACCATTCTTTCAGGCCACTGTCAGTCACATACCTGAAAACACAAGACAGCCGAGCTGCGTTTCCATCATCGGTTGTTTAATCTATCATTACAGCTTCGTAGTTGGCTTCCTGTACTTCTTTTATTCGTTCTGCATCGTTAGAGGTACCCGAGAATACTGTGGCTATTGACATAATAACCTCTATTTGAGGAATTGGTGCCTTCAACATGCCCTCTGAATGCCAGTTCTTGCTTGCCAAGGTAAACAGAAGTGTAAGAACCTCACAAAGTTTTGAGTGGGAACGATCATGTTTTTGTGCTGGCTTCTTAAACACTGCTGTTTCATATCGCCTTTTCTGTACTGAGCGAAAGACAGTTCCAGCAATATATATTTTTTAATTGACAGCTACCGGTAAGCCACGGACACCTTTCATAATTTGAATGTTGGAAATGGTGAGTATATCCCTTCCCTTCCTGTCTCAGTTCAGGTATTTCTGATGTATACCTCCCTTTTTTTAACCATCTCCAATTTTTCTGACAAAGTTCTTCTTGAAAATGGATTCGTAACCAAATCAATTACAATGTCTCTGTAGAGACTTTTTTTTTTAATTTGTAAAAAGCATTTCTAAATATTACTTTGAAGTTCTCAATATTGAAGGTCTAATAATAGCACTATCACACAAAATTCAGCTATTCTTACACCATGCACCCTTGCATATTTATGTCCCGCCTCTGCTCACTAATGATTGGACAGATGCAAAACAAGGGGCAGATCTTTGACTCTCCCATTGGTTAAACCTATGCAAGACCTTCAACTGTTTATGTCCTGCCTCTGCTCACTTATGATTGGACTGCCGCAGAGAAAATGCAGGACTTTCTTTTGGTGCAATACACATTCTAACTCCTTTCATGTCTTCAGTGTTTATAAATTGCTAATTTATATAGACATATCAATGGCCGTTGCTGTTTTGTAATTTGGTGTTATTCCCCCCAAACACTGATGCTACAAAGTAACACACATAGGCTGATAATTATTAGTTTTGCTCAAATTCTTACCCCCCAAAAAAAACACAACACAAAAAAACTGAGGAAGTAGCAGCTCCCTTCATTACGAGTAGGAGAGATAACATAATAGTGAACAAAACTCAATCTCGAGAAGTGCATCGATTTTTGTGTTCATTTACTTGTGTAATACATCATTTTCACTACCTTACATAGTTCTGCTTTTAAACTAGTAAAATGTGTGCTTTCACAAAAGGGGTTAGATAGTGTATGCTTAAAAACAGCATTTTTTTTTCCTGAATCGACTATCCAGCAATGCACTAACAAAACTGTAAATCCTTTGCAACTGTAAATTTCAAGAACTGTGAAACTACATAGTCTCTCAAATGTAAACCTCTAACATTATGTACATCCCGCTGTTCATCATTGTGATGCAGAGCACTCTCCATTGCCTGACAAAGTATCTATTTTTTTTTTCAAAGCTGCATTGTTGTATAGGTTGCACAGGTTTTGTAACAGTGGTTAGCAAACTACACTTGTGCAGACACTGCAGACCGAGTAACTCATTTGACCACTGAATTTATTTTATTTTTTTGCCAAATTACCCATTGTATTTTTTCATTATAAAAGTTTGCTGTTTTTAAAATTGCACTTTTTTTATATACCATTTTATTTTTACAATGGAAAAGTGACCTATATTTTATTTTTCTAGCAATTTGTGAAATCATTCAGAAAACACTGATTTTTTTTTTGTTGCTTTTTTGCCTCCAAGAACTGCCTTGGTGCCCCTGAATCTTCACGCCCAACAAAGGCAACATTGCCTTGCTCTTCATGACCTTAACTTCATGCCCTGTACTGGGATCCACTTTTGATAAACAATGCTTAGGTATTTGTTATACAAGCTGTGGATGCAAAAAACGGTAAGATCAGACAACAAACAAAAAACAAACAAACAACTCAGAAGCTGAATTTAGGGATTAAATAGTGCACTAAAACCACTTAGTGGTTTGGTGCACTTTTGAATCCCTAAATTCAACCACCATAAAATAATTTTTATTTGAATTCCTTGTATAAAGTTTAAGGTTATATTTTGTTTTTTGTTTTTTCCCCAGAAAGAAGTTGTAAACTTTCAGGATCAGCCCACATGTCTTAGTAAACGTTTATATTTATATTAAAAAAAAAAAAAGATTATTATTTTTAATGAGAATTAAAAATACACAGATTAGACCAGCAATATTAAAATACTGAGCAGTGCATAAACAACAGCCAGAACAATTCTAAGTGAAGACAGGAAGTTCTCTGTCAACTTTTTTTCCACAGCTATAATACTAAAGCTCACTCAATTCTAATTTATGTTCTTATAGTTTAGTCTATGAATAGAAAAGCAGTCTGCGGTTTCAGTTTGTTTTCCCCAAAGGTAGTTTAAAAGAAACCTAAAGTACCAGTTTCAAAATGGGCTTCTTAAGGTAACAAACTTCTTAAATATGAAAAGACCATTTTTTTAAAACACAAGAGGCTTTAAACTCACTCCAGCTACCAAATCACATACTGGTAATCTGAACACAATAAGCGTGTGTGTCAGCTCTAAGCCCCCTTGGAACTATACCTTCTTAATAGCACCTTTCTATGGTCTAAGAAACTCTACTTATGCGTAATGTGGTCCCATAATGTCATTTCTTTGTATGATCAGCAAGTATCTAATGCCAACTCCAGACCCTTTCATGCTGAGCAAGTGGAAGGTGGATTCAAATCTCAGGTTGTGTTATTGTCATTAACGATGGATACCTAACCATCACATTTACTGGACCACTGAAGCATAACATAGTGATTACCCTTTATCCTGAGTATTTCACTTTGCAAATTGCAAAGACTGGATATCTCTGATACATCAGTGAGTTTTACTGTATGAATATCATGAATAAATAAAAATAAAAACAATAAAATAAATGGCAGCAGCTGTAGGGCAGAAATGTACTTTCAAACATGGAAGAAAACACAGATCTAGTTTAAAAAATAAAAGCATATATTTTTGACTGCTATTTTGTCTAAAAGCTACTCAGAGCTGCAGGCTTCATTAATATTAGGGCTGTAACGAAAGGTACATTTTGACCTTCGAAGTAGAGCCTTGCAACCCGACCCGAACACGACGGGACCCGAGTAAGTGTTGGATTCGGTTCGGGTCGGGTCGGGTTATGTAGTGTTATATTAAAGAGTGCAAATGAGTTTTTATTTTAAAACAATACTGCTTTTTAGATTTTTTTTTTTAATCATACGCACGTGTCTCTGAGAGCCCACTTCCCATTTGCGAGTTTACAGGCATTCCACGAGGTAGCAAGTCATTAGCTAAATCAGTAGGCCCCATTGTATAATTTTTGGTGGATTATTTTATACAATGCGACTTACAAGGATTCTGAAAGATTTATCTATGTAGCCTATTCAAGTATGGATGCAGAGACTATTAAAAAATATACATCGATGGGAGAATGTGTAGCTGTAGAACACTAAATCTAATGTATGAAAGAATTTCAACATTGTTGTATTCAGTGCTAACAAAAATCCAGTTGGCTATGTACAATACAAGTCTTGCAAAAACACAACAGCAAAAAAACAGGGAATTCATCTCTGCAGCAGCACACTGACAGGGGATTCATTCACCCAGTAGCTGGGCCTAGTCAGTTGTACATCACTTCATTTGTACAGTCTGAAAAAGCTGTGCCAGTACATAAAAAATCTGAAATTACAGAGAAATGCGTCAGTTTTTGTTGCAAGGATAATCGTCGTTTCGAAGCTGTGTCTGGAAAGGGGTTCATCTAGCACAAGAAATTATTAATGTTGGTGCTACCTACGGCTGATCAGCAAGTAGTGTGTTAGCACATCCGAGAACCGTCTCAAGGAGATGCTGCGATGTAGCTGAACATGTGGACTATCGTATAATCGTAAAATACACTATATATAGCAGTGACTTGCCATTACGTCATCAGACTTCAAGCTCAAAGCCACAACATATTTGTTTCTTTGACGGAAAATTTAGAGCTTTTGATCTTAACAGCAAATTTAAAAAAAAAAAAAAAACTTTCCATTTTGTGAATAGGCCGTAATGTTCATTTACAGTTTTCAACCCTTGTTTTCTTTATCTGGACAGTGGGTAAATTACAAAGTAAATTAGATACGATTCATTATTATTATGTATTAATTAATTTACCAGTATGTTTACACTGCAAATTGTCATGTCATTGCTGCTTGCAATATTCTGTAAGCTTGCACTGCAGCAGCACCAACTGCAGCGGACTTGGGCAAAACAAAGCTTTATTTAACAGTCACTGTTCCAAGCAGGTTATCAGTCACATGTTACTACTACTAGACATAATAATAATAATAATTTACGCTTGTCAAGTGACCCGAGAGATTGGTTGTGCCTCCATGATACATCAACAGTCACCTGCACAGTTTGCATTCAACTTTTGTTTCGCATTTAACAAAAAAATCCCAAACAGCAGAAGGGTTTCGAGACATTTCTTTCAATACAGTTTACGCTATACAACGCTTTGCTGTCGAGATGGCGAATGAAGAAATTAAAGGTTCGCCTCTGGATAACACGAGCTGGAGGTGGGAGGGGCAGACGGTGCTCAGTTTTCGAAATTAGAATTATTAGTGTTAGCGTATATTTTGTATGTTTCAAACATATTATACCATAGCACTTCTCTTACACTGTCTTGTACACTAGGTATTCAATATGTATTTTACTGAAGCACTACAACCGCTATAGGTACCCCCTCCCCTGTGCTTTTGCATAATGTACCCTGCTCCACAAGGTAGTGGCGCCATTTAGAGTTGCTACGTATAACGATTTGGTAGTGGATTTTAATACAACAACTTTTTGTTTAATCAATATGCATTATACAAATCAAAAGATTGAATTGTGTGATTTATAGTATTCACACATTGTCAAACGGTTTCTGTTACAGAGAAAGAAAAAAAATAGGGTGCATGAATGCCGCCGGATGAACCTTCGAAGGTTTAAAACTACCTTTGAATTCCTGGCTAGCGAATGAACCTTCGAACACAGCCCTAGTGTGAATACAAAGTCCCCAATCCCATTTCGTCCACGTTACACATACTAGGAATGCAATGTCTGCCGGCTGCATCTACAAGGCTGACTAAATCTTATGAATTCAGTTTTCAAACATTTATGATGTTGACAAATGGGTCACTTCATGAAAACAGGTTACCAATGTGTGACAGTTTTTTTTAAATGTAGAATTGAACGAAGTTAATTCATAAATTACTGCCGGTCGCTAAAATTTTTTCACCTATAGGATTGCTGTGTATGTTGTATGAGCATTTAGACATGGTTTACAGTATTTGCCTCAATGTCCTTAGTAACAGATGTAACACCAGAAAGATGTAATTGTTATTACAACTATTTAAAAAAAAAAAAAAAAAAGTGCATTAAATGAAAAAAGTTACTGCTGCCAACAAGAATACTAGTGAAGGTGCAGATTTTTTTTAACTCTATTTTATGATATTTTCAAACAGATTTGGACACATATTAGGTTTGTTAACACTTTTAAAAACGACCTGTCAGGAAAATAAATTACTCAAAAAGATAAATAAAAATAACATTAAAACAATGCAAGTATATGTTAGTGACAATATACATTACTGGCCTGGATACAATTTTAACTGGCCCAATAATAAGTACAAAACTGTATCACCCTGCTTGGCAAATTAACAGCAGAGTTTTTCATTTCCGTATATTTAGTAATGTGTACGGTGACCAACGAGAGCCCACGACTTAAATATAAAAAAGTGGCTAAGCGAAGCCTTTCAATATATGCTATTGTATTATTTCAGTTATTTAACATGCACACATTGGCATGCTTGTCAGAAAATGAAAATACTGTATTCAAGATTTGAAAATGTATGTGTACAAATGATACTAGTTAGTTTTAGCTGTTACCATAAGGTACCCGCAACGCTAAAAAGTTAACAGATTTATATTAATCCTAATAATAAACACTATTCAAACAATAATCATAATACAATTAATCGTGCTCAGATTGTTGTCGCTTGTAGCTTCTCCCAAGTCAGCACCACTTACTGCTGATACGTAAATATTGTGAATGGCATTTCTGACCTGAACACATTGTATCCCAAATCAAAAAGTTTAACAATGCGATCCTGTTGTGCAGCTTCCATGCGCGTATCTGCATCTTTTTTCGCTGCAGTCACAGCAGCAGACAAACCTGCTATCCTGCGAAATATAACTGTGAGACTGGATATGAGGGCAACTAAATGTTGAATTCAACAAAAAAGCTGCTGTTTTATCTGCAAGTCTGGGTAACTGACGTTTGTTTCACTGTCATCATGAAGCCAGATTTCTTCCACTCCACTCTATATTTTCAACTTAATTTTTTTTTATATAATTTCTTTCTTTATCATTACTGATTTAAACATTTTACTTTTGACCTATTGGTGCAGTTGGTTGCTTAAAAAAAAGAAAAAAATTAAGAATAGTTAATGAATAGTAAATTACCGATTAGGCAGTGGCTGCTACTTCAGAACTAAGGCATGAGCAACCGAACGTGCCACAAATCAATCTGATTGCACTGTTGGATGTAACCGCAGGTGCCATCAGAGCTCTCAAATCTTCAGCCTGACAACTTTTCAGTCGTGCAATCAAAAATGGATCTCCCTGTGGATAACTATTCCACTGAAGTGTTACAACGTTAAATTACTGATTTTTGTCTAGGGTGGAAAATGAATGACTGCATTTTTTGACTGCATATCACTCTTACTGTATATTAGAATCACACTCTTATAATGCAAGTTTCACAAATTCAAACTCTGACAGGCCTTTTGTCCTATAAAATACATTTTTACGGCAGATAGGTGTGCAGCTTTCAGAACGTATCGAATCAGCTAGGTTGCATATGTGCTGCCACGGCTAATCAAGGAAGGCATGCTACCGCTCCTCAAGTGGCTTAAGGTTGGATGTGTCAAAATATTCCAAACCCCAGAAATTCACATGGATGGTACAATCCATATAACACGATACAAGGTAATTTCAGTATTGTCTTGTATATGCCAGGCAAGTTGAAACTTAGATATAACTCATACTAAGGATAATTATTAGACTGCTAAAAATGGTAATTAACTGGCAACCTCAACTTGCGTACAGAAAACAGGGTTCATACGCTTTTTCAACATCAAAATTCCATACTTTTTCCATACTTCCATTTGTTTTTCCCAGACTTGTGTTTTAGTTAGTTTCTACTAGTTTTTCGATAGTTATCCACATAGGCGGGGAGCCACAGAGCATTATAACTTTTTGATCCACAGCAGAAGTTGCTCCTGGTTTTCTAAAAGTATTTGCCAGAATCTGGAGGTGCATATCTGGCAAGAGACAATGCAGGTATGCAAAAGAGAAGTAAGATACAATCTAAGAAAATGTCCAATATCTGAGAACTACGTTGCATTATTTACAAAGGGAATATTTAAAGTTGTATACTGCAAGTATACTTGTGCCAAAATAGGATACTATAATGGTACCAATAGTATACTAAAACCAGAACATTTTGGCACAAGTATACTTGCAGTATATTACTTTTTTGTAAGGGATGATATTGGATTCTGATCCAAACTTCTTTACACCATCTGTTAAATGTTGAACACTATGGGAGGTGGAAAATAACAAAAATGAAATAACAAATGTGCACGCATTACATTAAAATGTGCAAGTGTTGTATATTAAACATACAAGTCAAATACAGTACACCCTCACTATAACAACCCTGTCTGGGTCCTTTTGTTCGCTATAGGAAAAGGACAATCCAAAATTAACAATGTAAGCTGCTGGAGTAAGTTAAGGACGTCACCTTGGATAAAGGCATTAGCTAAATTATTATTAGTACTGTTTTTATTCTTTGATTTTCTTTATTATTACAGTATTTGTCACTACTACCACTAATAATAATAATAATAATAATAATAATAATAATAATAATAATAATAATAATAATAATAATAATAATAATAATAATAATAATAGGAATGAGATTGTGAATAAAAGTAGAATTACAAGTACAGTACCTATTTGTGGCGTGCTGCACACAGTATTCTGGCTATATCCTATTAGTTGAAGAGCACAGTACAACCCCCCCCCCCCCCCCCCCCCCACCCCCATAAAAAAAAGCGTATCAAAGTTTCAGTTTTGTTTCAATTGCAAATGTTAATTTAGTCTTGGTTCTCTTAGTTCCTTATTTAAAAAAAAAACAAAAAAAAAACCAACATATCAAATGTTGCTTTGTCGTGTCGGCTGCATAGAGCTGTACGAGCCAACATCAGCAGCAGTTGGATTTCTTTTTTTTTTTTTTTTTTTTTTTAAATCTGTATTTAAATCGCATAATAAAGGCCATATAGCGAGGATGTAAATAGTATATCTACACTCGGCTGACGGTTTGCTGTTGCTGCACTTGGTACTGTAAGTTACAAGCAAGCACCAAACAGTTAAATAAAATGACAGGTACATTTTATTAATCACATTAAAGAAATGAAAAAAAGCGATGTTAACATGCTAAGTTTATACACACCATCGATTTTTTTCCTGGGTTGAGAAATAACGTTAACTATTTAATAAAGGTAACAACAAGATAACAAAATGTGAATCTTGGTGAGCAGAGTACAGTAGCTTGTAATTCCAGTCTGTAACTGTTTAAAAAAATCATAGCCTTCAACATAAATGTGTATATTTTGGCTATCGTAGTGAACATTTTACCCTTCGTTTCACTGGAGCAGACAGAGTCATGTGACATATATCGGTGCGCTGACTGGATAGGATTGCTTGTGTTGTCAGTACGTTGTCAGGGGTGTTACACGGGGCAATCCTTGCGGCATTTGGTCGCAAGCAATATAGTTGCTATTAGTAAATTGCCTAGACAGTTGCCGCTAGCGCTGCTGACCCGCTTTCGAATTATTTTCATTCTCCCATGACACTAGTAAAATTCCAGACATTTTCAAGACTTTCATAATTGAGACATGGTTTTTCAAGCATTTTCAAGCCCTGGAAATCATTTGGGCATTTCTCCATACTTTTTCCAGACTAGCGTACGAACCCTGAGAAAAAGAATATTTACTTACCAGGTCGAGCAGCGATCAAGTGCGTTGTCCTGTTGGGATCTTTAGCATTAAGTACTAGGTGTTTGCTGATCTTTGCTCCAAGGGCAACTGCGTGATAGCACTCCCGTGTTCTCTCCATGGGATAATTGGTGGGGTACAATCCACTGAAAACAATTATCGTCCCTGCCAGCCCCTTGCTCTTCAGCTCAGGGACAATCTTGCGGATGTCAGGTGCCTCAGGTAACTCCTTCTTTAGGTAACGGTCATACCTGGCATAGTACTCCATGTGTATGCGGGCCAGGACTTCTTCCAGGTATATCAAATGGTCGTCCTTATCCAGATCTTCTTCCTCCTCCTCCTCCTCCTCCTCCATGCTTTGGTCCAGAGACTCCCCCATGGTCACCCCGGACTGCTCACTGTTCTGAGACTCTGTCTCTGCCTCTTTTTTTTCTCTGCAACCGTTGCCCAAGCCCCCCGGGCTATTCTGGTCATTGTCTAGCTGAATGTCACAAACCTGGTCCTCGGGATCAACCTGCTTCTCCCCAGAATGGTTCTCCCCGACCGTGTTGATCTTGCTCTTCTCCTGCTCTGGCTGCATAGACTGCAATTTCTTTGCTCTTTTACAGCTATTTTTCCCTTCGCTATCGCTGTTGGAGGAGGCTTTCCCTGCCCCTGAATCATGTTCGCTTTCGCTGTCACTAGACAGGTCAAAGTCAAAGTCATTTGCAACACTGTCGCCGCCGGCGCTTTTGACCAATGGCTTATCTGCAATCGTCCTGCCACTGTCCTGCTGAGTGGAGCCGGAGTGGTGTTCCCTTACATTTGCAGAATAGTTAACCTTAGAAGCTTCCGCTACACTAGTGCACTCCCCTCCCAAGTGTATTCTTTCATTAGCTTTGTCCTGAGAACTTGCAGCGTCACTTTTTGAGGTAGAGTCATCTGCAGGTGTGTTTTGGTTGCCGTTTTGCTCCTTGAAGCGTTTCCTAAGGCCATTGCTGTGTTCCTCCACAGCAGAGACCTTTACTTCCTCTGACTCCTTATGGACAGATGATGCTGCCTCCGATCCCTCATTAGGCTTATTCACATTGTTTGCTGGAGTAATACAAGAGAACAGAGATGGAGGTTAGTATAATATTATTACATACATCTGAACATACAAAAATGTCTGTACCATTGAAATGCAGATTTAACGTCGCATTTACACACATTCCAGAGTCAGACAAGAAGTAAAATAACAGAAAAACTTAATTTTGACAGGTTCTTTTGATCTCTACCCCCACTCTTCACATTAATTACAATCCTAGTATGAGCCTTTCATAAGACACATATCTGCGGAAGCACATGCACCTGAAAAACAAATGAAATCTAGGATTCCTTTAATGAGTTGCTATACATACATTATTTATATTGATCTCCCTTTAATTAATCCCAAATCTCAATAGGCATCTCCTGTGGGAGATACAGGTCTTCAGTGCGTAGTTGCATCTTAGTGACCTCTCCTATCATTAAACTGCAAGGCATAAGTAACTGTGTGCATACAAACTGTAAAGTGAACAATACTGAGGCTTTTTAACCCTTTTGACCACTCCTATTGTTAAGCTGCAAAGCAGTTGTATACAGACAAGTAATGAAGATTTAAGGTACATCTCAAAGAAAATTCCTATGCACCATCTATGAAGTCAGCTTATCCCAATAAATCGGTCTGGAACTTCAACAATGATGTTTCTATTGGTATTGTTGCTTCAAAGCCTCCTGGAAACCCCTCTCAGATAACAGATCTACAATATAATTTTGTTGTATAGAATATCACATTTACTTGTACCTGATACCCTGTTTTATTGATATTGTTCAATTGAAAGAAAAAAGGCAAAAAAAGAGAATTCTAAATGAATTATGATAACTTTTTTCCTCCGTAAAGTCTTGACTTGTCAGTCTTTCATTTCCCCAGTCGACCAGTAAACCGGTACTTTAAATACACACTGGGAAGCTCTGGATCAAACATCCTTTAAGCGGAGGTTATTTGAGATGTATTTCTATTAAAGGTTTCCTGAGTTGTACCTTTCTACTGCAAATAGACTTTATGGTTCTTTCTCCTGGAGCACTCACTCTTCAGAAATTATAAATCTGAACAAACATCAACCACTTAAAAGAAGCACTTTCAACTGGTTTCACAGACCCTGATTAGCATTAATCTTGAGCTACCTAATGTTTCTCAAGTCCACAATTAGTTTACCAAGGTCTGTGAAACCAGTCGTGTTTATAAACAGATTAAATTGTGTCTCAATATTACGTAACATCTGCACAGCATTGAGAGTTGACCATATTATCCAAGCAGAAATTGTCAAAACTGTGGGTGTCACATACTATTTTATAAATTTTTCATAATTTAATTCTGTATTAATCTTTCTTGTTTTCCACCGGAGGTTATTTATTGACCTGTTTTATTAACAGTTTTAAATACAACAAAAAATAATAAAAAAAAATACAATGGAGTGATGTCAGCCAAAGAGCAGGTTTATGTATTTTAGAGTTGCTATCTACCAATCTTTAGTAAGAAAATGCCATGAACAAGTAGCTCTTCAAATAGATCAATTAAAATGATTGTCAAGAGTTTAATTTGGTTTCGTATTGGAAACTGTTGCATTTCTTATTTTGACACATATATATATATGACATGCTCAAATTTGTTGGTACCCCTCCACAAAAAACGAAGAATGCACAATTTTCTCTGAAATAACTTGAAACTGACAAAAGTAATTGGCATCTACCATTGTTTATTCCATATTTAATAGAAATCAGACTTTGCTTTTGATTTTTTATTCAACATAATATTGTAAATAAGAAAACAAATGAAAATGGCATGGACAAAAATGATGGGACCGCTAACCTAATATTTTGTTGCACAACCTTTAGAGGCAATCACTGCAATCAAACATTTTCTGTAGCTCTCAATGAGACTTCTGCACCTGTTAACCGGTAGTTTGGCCCACTCTTCCTGAGCAAACTGCTCCAGCTGTCTTAGGTTTGATGGGTGCCTTCTCCAGACTGTAAGTTTCAGCTCTTTCCATAGATATTCGATAGGATTCAGATCAGGACTCATAGAAGGCCACTTCAGAATAGTCCAATGTTTTGTTCTTATCCATTCTTGGGTGCTTTTAGCTGTGTGTTTTGGGTCATTATCCTGTTGGAGGACCCATGACCTGCGACTGAGACAGAGCTTTCTGACACTGGGCAGTACGTTTCGCTCCAGAATGCCTTGATAGTCTTGAGATTTCATTGTGACCTGCACAGATTCAAGGCACCCTGTGCCAGGCGCAGCAAAGCAGCCCCAAAACATAACCGAGCCTCCTCCATGTTTCACTGTAGGTATGGTGTTCTTTTCTTTGAAAGCTTCATTTTTTCGTCTGTGAACATAGAGCTGATGTGACTTGCCAAAAAGCTCCAGTTTTGACTCATCTGTCCAAAGGACATTCTCCCAGAAGGATTGTGGCTTGTCAATATGCATTTTAGCAAATTCCAGTCTGGCTTTATGTTTTTCTTTCAAAAGTGGAGTCCTCCTGGGTCTTCTTCCATGGAGCCCACTTTCGCTCAAAAAGCGACGGATGGTGCGATCAGAAACTGACGTACCTTCACCTTGGAGTTCAGCTTGTATCTCTTTGGCAGTTATCCTTGGTTCTTTTTCTACCATTCGCACTATCCTTCTATTCACTCTGGGGTCGATTTTCCTCTTGCAGTCGCGCCCAGGGAGGTTGGCTACAGTTCCATGGACCTTAAACTTCTTAATAATATTTGCAACTGTTGTCACAGGAACATCAAGCTGCTTGGAGATGGTCTTGTAGCCTTTACCTTTACCATGCTTGTCTATTATTTTCTTTCTGATCTCTTCAGACAACTCTCTCCTTTGCTTTCTCTGGTCCACGTTCAGTGTGGTGCACACAATGATACCAAACAGCACAGTGACTACTTTTCTCCATTTAAATAGGTTGAATGACTGATTACAAGATTGGAGACATGTGTGATACTAATTAAAGAAACTAATTAGTTTGAAATATCACTATAATCCAATTATTTATTATCTTTTCTAAGGCGTACCAACAAATGTGTCCAGGCCATTTTAGAATATCTTTGTAGAATAGGCAATAATTCATCTCTTTTCACAGCTTCTTTGCTTTATTCTATGACATACCAAAGGCATGCAAGTATACATGATAAAATAGCTTTTAATTTCATCACTTTTCAGGAGGAATGAAGCATTATTTCAATGAGCTGTAAGGGTACCAACAAATTTGAGCACGTCTGTATATATATATATATATTATATAAATATATATATATATATATATATATATTATATAAATATATATATATATATATATATATATATATATATATATATATATATATATATATATATATATATATATAATATATATATAAAGTGCCTATAGAAAGTCTACACCTCCTTGAACTTCTTCCACATTTTGTTGTGTCAGTGCCTTAGAGTTTCATGCATTTAAATGAGGATTTTTTTCCACTTATCTACACATCATACTCCACACTGTTAAGGGGGAAAAAAGTTTTTATTGAGAAAAAAAAATATATATATTAAAATTACAAAACTGAAAGATCATAATTGGATAAGTCTCCACCCCCCTGAGTTAAAACTTGGTAGAAGCACCTTTGGCAGCAATTACAGCTGTGAGTCTGTTGGGATAGGTCTCTACCAACTTTGCACACCTACATTTGGCAATATTTGACCATTCTTCTTTATGAAACTATTCAAGCTCGGTCAAGTTCCTTGGGGAGCGTTGATGGACAGCAATCTTCAAGTCATGCCACAAATTTTCGATTGGATTTTTTTATACCCATCCCCTGATCTGTGCCTTTCAACAACTTCGTCCCGGAGTTCTTCTGAAAGCGCCTTGGTGCTCATGGTTGAGTCTTTGCTTTGAAATGCACTACCCAGCAGAGGGAACCT
Organism: Acipenser ruthenus; assembly: GCF_902713425.1. NCBI lineage: Eukaryota > Metazoa > Chordata > Actinopteri > Acipenseriformes > Acipenseridae > Acipenser > Acipenser ruthenus. The sequence continues at coordinate 34,547,160 of NC_081192.1, forward strand.
ACAGGAACTGCTGAATTTATCCTGAAATCATGTGAATCAGTACAATTTAACACAGGTGGAGGCCACTTAACTTGGTGTGTGATTTTGAAGGCGACTGGTTACACCTGAGCTAATTTAGGATTGCTATTACAAGGGTGGTGGACACTTATCCAACCAAGCTATTTCATTTTTTATTTTTTATTAATTTTCTACAAATTTCTAGAATATCCTTTTCACTTGGAAGTTGTGGGGTAGGATGTGTAGATACATGAAAAAAAACTATTTTAATGCATTTTAATTCCAGGCTATAAGGCAACAAAAGGTGAACATTTTGAAAGGGGGTGTAGACTTTCTATAGGCACTGTATATAGTATGATTTGAATTTAACAGTGTAAGCATGGATTATTTCAACATGAACTTCTAAGGAAATCACTTTCTTAAACATATAAAAACTATTTTTAAAACAGTACAACTTTAATTTAATGCAGGACAACCAAGCTTATTTGCACTTGTTCATTAGATGGAGTTTAAATAATTTACTCAAAACCACACAGTGAACTTGTGGCTATGCAGAGATCAAAGCCAGGACTTCCTGGCTCAAATAAATATTAATCACAAAAATGAATGAATAAATAAATAAGACTACTATTCACTACTGATGTTATCTGTTCTGAACATCTTCCCCTTTGTGGTAGTGTGATTTTGGATATGTGCAATAATAATAATAGTTACCTTTCTTCCTCATCTGAGCTTCCTTAGACCCAGGTGGTGCATTGATATCCCCTGTCCCTTGAAAATAGACGTATTTCTTTACTGTTATGAGGTTAGGTGCAAACTTCCACACATCTTCTCTGTCATCAATGATACAAACCATTGAGTCGCCACATGGAAAGAGATTTCTAGAAAACAGATATAAAAGCATCACATTACCAGATAATACAGAGGGAAGGAAAAATAATAATTATGAAGCACACAGATTCAGTGTTTTTAAATGAAATACAAAGCCAGTGGCTGGGAACCTAAGACTACTTATTTTTAAAGCTATGTTCCCATCTATTTTTGCTAGGAGCCAGTTTGTTACCTAAAGTCCTAATCACACTGGACGTGTGGTGAACAGAAAACCAGAGAGTATACGGTTATCAACGGGAAAGCCACACCAACCGTGGCGTGAAGAGACTGAATTTGGAAATTGATTTATGTATTTCTTTGCTTGCAGTTGCTTTGGAACCAACAAATCATGAATGAGGAGTACATGTCTTCCATGTGGAAACTGCAATGGAGTTAATTGCGTCAAGTTTGGTGTGACTCTTTGAACGAAGGAAAGTTATCTGCCTACAGCACAAGTCCTATAACCTCTACCCAGAAATAATGTACAAAAAGGACTTCATAGTCAAAGAACATCAAAAGCTTCCTTATCCCCATTTTTCTCCAGGCTTGGTCTCTGGGACTCCCACATATTCCCTAAACTCCTGGTCAAGGTTAGTCTGAAGGCCTTAAAAGATCAGCTAGAAATCTCTCAGATTACTAGTGAATCAGGAGGCCAGGGGGTTTGCATTGTAGGAGAACACTTGAATGGTAGACCATATTTTTATTAAAAAAAAAAAAAAAAAAAAAAACAACACAACACTTGTACATGTGTACAAGAGAGTTATATTAACCTACTGCACATCTTAACTTACTGCTTTTCTTTATGAACCCTTTGAATAAAGCAATCAATGTATTACTTTCCTCTAGGATTGTGTTTTCACACAGGAATCACCATTGTACCTTTTAATTCCACATACAAAAAGTATACTAACGTTAATATTAGTATATTAACAATTGTAATAATAATTGCACATGCGTAATCAGGAAAATGGTTCAAAGTAGTGCTGGGATAAATATTCAAAGAAACACTGCTTGAAATGTATTCAGTGGCAAACATGACCATGTTCGTATTTGTTCACATAACAGAACTTATAAAAGACTGTATCAAAAAGATATCATGCAAAAGGAAACCAAAGCATAAATGACACCTGGAATAAATAACATTCATTCTACTGTTAATCTTTTGATGGGGTAAGTTTTTTTTTTTTTTTTTTTTACTCCTGGGAATTTCTCTTTTACAAAATATGGTACAAATTATATTCCAGCCAATTCAAAATTAAAAGAACATTATTTTACATTTTTAAAAGAAGTGTCATTTTATTTTTATTGAGGGGTAACAAAACAACATCACAAAACAATATGATATGTAGCACAATATATTGTTTAAAATCTGAAATAAATTTAGATTCAATTGTTTTCAACAACAAAAATCAGTCTGATTTGCTTGACACAGAAGAAGAAAAACTGACAAGACTCATTCTCAAGGCTGTCTCATCATGAGAGTTAATGTTCTCGTAATGAGACCATTACTTACACTAAATAAGAGCCAATTAACATTAAAAAAAAAAGTTTCAGCAATTTGATATGCAAATGTACTTTTAATTGGCCATTGCGGTCGTCTTCTTGCTATTAAAAAATATAGTTTAACATCTTGAGTCTGCAGACTGAATGTTGTTTCTCAGCTAAGGTTGCTAAGTTTGTCCTGCTGTCAGCCGAGTCTCCAGAAACTGGGAACCTTACAACAAAAGCCCAATGACCTCTCAACTTCTCAAGGTCTGCAACGAAGTGTTCTTTCCTGGACCATGCATTTATTTGGTATCTTGCATTCGAAATGTGTCTCTACCAGTCAGAATGCTACATTCACAGGCACATCAAGACACAGGTTGCAGCTTTGTTTCCCATGAAGGGCAACTCTAAAATAAAACGTATGCAATGTATGTGTTTTGCTGTTTTGTTAGCAAAAACCAATTTACATCACATAGATATTCAATTTTTACTTTGGGTAACAACAAGTGTTATGTGGTTCTCTCCATTGTACCACACAAAACAACCATAAATAACAAAAATCTAGTTGTGGTTGTGATATCCAAACAGTTCTGAACAGCCAGTCTCCACTGCTATACTAGTATATTTCCAAGTCAGAAAAGGATTAAAGACACTCAGCAATAACACATCTCTGTGTTAATACAGGTATCTTACCTGAGGTTCCCTGTTTTAGAGAAAGGATCAATACATTCATCCCTCGACAGAATTCGATGTGAGAAGAGCTTCTTTTCTGGATCTAAAAATCCTAACAGAAAGCAGAAAACAGGAGTTATGAATTACACATTTTTACACAGCATAAGCCCAGTACATTGGTACATAAGCACAAACCAGCTTTGAAGTTTAGTCCCTGCTAGCATGTGTAGGAAAGCGACCCTAAACCTCTAATGAAATTATTGTAAACTAGATTTTGTTTATATAGTAACATAACGGAGAACATGGATATAGTTTATTTTCACATAATGTAAACATTATGTGAAAATATTACATTTTGCAAAGAAGCAAAATAAGACCATACATAACGCTAACATTAAGCTGTTTATGGTCTGTTCTTCAAAAGTGCAGGCTCTGACATTTTTATATGTCAGCTAGCAGGTACGAGCTGGTAATGTGAAAACAGAACCTTAGGCAACACCAGCCACACTGCGGATAACTGCATCAATCATGGGATTACCCCGAACAAATAGGTGGTCTATGTAATTCAGGGTGATACCACAGCAATGTAAACCCCACCCCCCACCCAATACAATCCACCTGTGGCTCACCTCAGTGGTGTACAGACTTATCAAGCAAACTGTAAGACCTACTCAGAATGTTTGCAAACATAAGTTTCCCAGAATCACCACATGCTGTAATGATCTTAATTCTTAAATAATGAATTGGCTAACAGTAATATAATACCCACTTGCCACTTCACATTACTCTTACTTTGTAAAACGTTCACCTTGTTGAAAAAATGCCAACTTACTTATGAAGTGGAAGGGTCACACACACCAAATGCTGTTACTGTTCTCCAAGCTAAGCTATCATACAAGTACTGTACAAGTAATACCTTTTATAGATATGTGCTGCCACCAAGTGGCTGCTGTTGGAAATCTTCTA